>NC_057799.1:557338367-557339015 GCF_018294505.1 Triticum aestivum
TTCTGTTCAAAACATTATAAGAAACCTCTAGTATTATTGAAACTAAAATCATATAAAATTGATGCAACTAAAATTATCGAAGTATTTTCTGTTCAAAATCATTAAAAGCAAAAAGAATTTTCCTAAAGAACTTTTTTGATAGAAACTTTAATAGCAAAAAGAATTATCATAAAGTAAAATAAATAAGTAATTAGAAACAAAACAAAATAAAATAAATAAGTATTTTGTTGTAAGTAGAAACAAAATAAAATAAATAAAGCAAAAAAGAAAACAAAAAAACTGGGAAAATAAAAAAAATGCCACCTACTGGGCCACCACGGCCTGAATACGACTAGAAACCCATCCATGGGCCAGGATTCAGGCCCGCAGAAGGCCCAACAGGCCGACAGGCATAGCAGTGCAAGATTAGTCCCAGAGGCCTGCAGTTCAGAGGAGTTCAATGGAGATGGCGGAGCAGGGCTTATAAACAGGTCCTGCCGCTCCTCGGCTAGCGAGGTGGGACTAAACATCCCACCGCACCGCGGCTTTGGCAGGCGCAGGACATTGGTCCCGGTTGGTGCCACGAACCGGGACCAATGCGCACCTTTGGTACCGGTTGCTGGCACTAACCGGTACGAATGCCCCCCCTTTAGTCCCGGTTGGTGCCAC
>NC_057799.1:557339475-557353606 GCF_018294505.1 Triticum aestivum
CCCTCGCCGTCGCCGCGCCCGTCGCCCTCGCCCGCGCCCATCGTCATCGCCGCGCCCTCGCCCGATGTATTTTTTAGATATATGTATTTTTTATGTATGTTCATATATGTATGTATGTATTTTTTACATGTTTTTTGTATGTATGTATGTATTTTTTCAATTGTAATGATGTTTTAAAAATACATATATGCAAAAGTTAGATTTTTAGAAAAGTTTGTAAAAAATACATCAAAGTTAGGAAAATTTAGAATGTGCTAAATATGTCAAAAATGTCAAAAATGATGGTTAGATTTTTGTGGTTGTAAAAGAGTTAATGATGTTAATTTTTGTGGTTGTAAAAGAGTTAGGAAAATTTAGAATGTGCTAAATATGTCAAAATGTTTTTTTGTTCATAGAAAGTTTTTTGTTCATAGAAAGTTTTTTGTTCATATACAGAAAGTTTTTATATATGACTATGGATATATGAGCAATGATGATCCATGGATGTATGCATTGATATATATGAGAAACGATGTTCATAGAATATTTACCAAGTATATATGTATTTTTGTTCATAGCATTTTTTCCATTTATATATGTATGTGGCTATAGATGGATATATATGAGAAATGATGATCCATGGAAAAGTTTTATATATGCAAAAGTTACATTTTTAGGAAAGTTCTATATATCTAGCTAGGAAAGGAAGAAGAAGAAAACGAAGGAGAGGAAAAACGAAAATAAGAAGAGGAAGAAAGGAGAAGAAGAGGAGTGGAAGAAGAGGAGAAATAAAAAAGAAGAGGAAAAAAGAAGAAAAAGAAGAGGAGAAGAAGAAAGGAATAGAGGAGAAGAAGAAATTTTTTTTCTATTTTTTCTTCTTCTCCTCTATTCCTTTCTTCTTCTCCTCTTTTTATTTCTTCTTTTTTTTCTTCAATCTTCTCCTCTATTAATATCTTCTTCTCCTCTTTTTATTTCTTCTTCGTCTTCTTATTTTTTATCGGATATGTCGTTGTTGATATAACCCCCTCCCGGATAACTTCGACCGTGATAACTTATACCACGGGAGCACCCCCCGGCCCTCTCGCTCGACCAAAACTCTCGAGGACACCCAAACCCTAGAAAAAAACGATGTCGGTCTCCTACCCCCTCCCGCCGCGCCCCTACCCTTGAAGCGTTGCCGAGGCCACCCCAAACCCGGAATAAGCTAGGTCTACGTTTGCACTAATATATCCACCTGCTGTCATGTTTGTGTAATAATTGCCATGTTGTAATATTTGCAGAAACAATGGAGCACGGACGAGACGAGGAAGCAGAAGAGGTGTTGGGGGACATAATCTTAGCCGGAGGTGATATCTTGTCGTATCTTAGCGACAATGATGGTCTGGAAGAACAGGGTGAAGAAGCAGGCTACGGTGATCGAAGAGTGGAGAAGGAAAGGCATGATTATGATGGCTCCGGTGACCCAATGCTGGTGCAAGAAGGAACCCGTAGTGACGGCTCCGGTGACCCAATGCTGGTGCAAGAAGGAGCCCGTGGTGACGGCTCCGGTGACCGAACAGAGTCCGGCCAGGTAAATATATTAGTTAAGCCTGTGCTGACTAGCTAATTGATGCATTCATTGTTTTGGTATGTACATATATTAATTAACTCTCGTCTTTCTTCTTTTTTCTAGCCCTCCGGATCGAGCACAACTTCGGTAAAGAGACGAGGCCCGAAGAGAAAGTTGCGCTCGGATGAAAGGTTTGAGATCACAGCAATCGCGCGCGACGGCCAACCGATTGAACCCATCCGGACAAAGGAAGCATTTGCTGCTCAGTGCGGGGTTCTTGTTAGGGACAAGATCCCGATCAGCATCCACCAATGGTATAAGCCTAAGAAGGAAGACCCTGAGGTGTCTTATGTCAATGATATGCAGAAAGATGATCTTTGGACTGAGCTGAAGGCAAATTTCACCCTACCGCCAGAGGAGGATCCGGAGAAGCCAGTTAAAGAGCAATTAATCAAGTCTCGTGCTCTTAAGAAGATGGCAGACCTATTCAGGAGGTGGAAGAATGAGCTGAAAATGTTTGTCGACAAAGAAGAGACACCAGAATTCATCGGCCGGTATGAGAAGATCAGAGATCATTGGCCCGCATTTGTGGCCCACAAGACATCGGAAAAGAGTAAGAAGATGTCAGCGACAAACAAGAAGAATGCTGCGAAGAAGAAGCTTCACCATCGCACGGGGTCAGGTGGCTACCTCAAAGCCCGGCCTAAGTGGGCCAAGGCTGAGAATGATCTGCTTGATAATGGGATCGAACGAGACAATGAACTGGCCAGACCGTTGCCGGACTTGGTTCTTCGGGGCTGGCGGAAAATTGGACCCTGTATCAGGGAGGTGCATTTGGACGGACGAGCTTTTGAGAATACTGTTGGGGATCGTTGCAGAATTTTAAAATTTTCTACGCATCACCAAGATCCATCTATGGAGTTTACTAGCAACGAGGGGAAAGGAGTGCATCTACATACCCTTGTAGATCGCGAGCGGAAGCGTTCAAGTGAACGGGGTTGATGGAGTCATACTCGTCGTGATCCAAATCACCGATGATCGAGCGCCAAACGGACGGCACCTCCGCGTTCAACACACGTACGGAGCAGCGATGTCTCCTCCTTCTTGATCCAGCAAGGGGGAAGGAGAGGTTGATGGAGATCCAGCAGCACGACGACGTGGTGGTGGAAGTAGCGGGGATCCCAGCAGGGCTTCGCCAAGCGCAAGCGGGAGGGAGAGGTGTCACGGGAGGGAGAGGGAGGCGCCAGGGGCTAGGCTGCTGTTGCCCTCCCTCCCCCCTTTATATAGGCCCCCTGGGGGGGCGCTGGCCCTGGGATCCCATCTACAGGGGGGCGGCGGCCAAGGGGGGAAACTTCCCCCCCAAGTCAGGTGGGGCGCCCCCCACCCCCAGGCTTTCCAACCCTAGGCGCAGGGGGAGGCCCATGGGGGGCGCACCAGCCCACCAGGGGCTGGTTCCCCTCCCACTTCAGCCCATGGGGCCCTCCGGGATAGGTGGACCCCCGGGACCCTTCCGGTGGTCCCGGTACAATACCGATAACCCCCGAAACTTTCCCGGTGGCCGAAACTGGACTTCCTATATATAATTCTTCACCTCCGGACCATTCCGGAACTCCTCGTGACATCCGGGAACTCATCCGGGACTCCGAACAACTTTCGGGTTTCCGCATACTAATATCTCTACAACCCTAGCGTCACCGAACCTTAAGTGTGTAGACCCTACGGGTTCGGGAGACATGCAGACATGACCGAGACGACTCTCCGGTCAATAACCAATAGCGGGATCTGGATACCCATGTTGGCTCCCACATGTTCCACGATGATCTCATCGGATGAACCACGATGTCGAGGATTCAATCAACACCGTATACAATTCCCTTTGTCAATCGGTACGTTACTTGCCCGAGATTCGATCGTCGGTATCCCAATACCTTGTTCAATCTCGTTACCGGCAAGTCACTTTACTCGTACCGTAATGCATGATCCCGTGACCAACCACTTGGTCACTTTGAGCTCATTATGATGATGCATTACCGAGTGGGCCCAGAGATACCTCTCCGTCATACGGAGTGACAAATCCCACTCTCGATCCGTGCCAACCCAACAGACACTTTCGGAGATACCCGTAGTGCACCTTTATAGTCACCCAGTTACGTTGTGACGTTTGCTACACCCAAAGCACTCCTACGGTATCCGGGAGTTGCACGATCTCATGGTCTAAGGAAATGATACTTGACATTGGAAAAGCTCTAGCAAACGAACTACACGATCTTTGTGCTATGCTTAGGATTGGGTCTTGTCCATCACATCATTCTCCTAATGATGTGATCCCGTTATCAATGACATCCAATGTCCATAGTCAGGAAACCATGACAATCTGTTGATCAACGAGCTAGTCAACTAGAGGCTTACTAGGGACATGTTGTGGTCTATGTATTCACACATGTATTACGATTTCCGGATAACACAATTATAGCATGAACAATAGACAATTATCATGAACAAAGAAATATAATAATAACCATTTATTATTGCCTCTAGGGCATATTTCCAACAGTCTCCCACTTGCACTAGAGTCAATAATCTAGTTACATTGTGATGAATCGAACACCCATAGAGTTCTGGTGTTGATCATGTTTTGCTCTAGGGAGAGGTTTAGTCAACGGATCTGCTACATTCAGGTCCGTATGTACTTTACAAATATCTATGTCTCCATTTTGAACACTTTCACGAATGGAGTTGAAGCGACGCTTGATATGCCTGGTCTTCCTGTGAAACCTGGGCTCCTTGGCAAGGGCAATAGCTCCAGTGTTGTCACAGAAGAGAGTCATCGGGCCCGATGCATTGGGAATCACCCCTAGGTCGGTAATGAACTCCTTTATCTAGACTGCTTCCTGTGCTGCCTCTGAGGCCGCCATGTACTCCGCTTCACATGTAGATCCCGCCACGACGCTTTTCTTGCAACTGCACCAGCTTACTGCCCCTCCATTCAAAATATACACGTATCCGGTTTGTGACTTAGAGTCATCCAGATCTGTGTCGAAGCTAGCGTCGACGTAACCCTTTACGACGAGCTCTTCGTCACCTCCATAAACGAGAAACATATCCTTAGTCCTCTTCAGGTACTTCAGGATATTCTTGACCGCTGTCCAGTGTTCCATGCCGGGATTACTTTGGTACCTTCCTACCAAACTTATGGCAAGGTTTACATCAGATCTGGTACACAGCATGGCATACATAATAGACCCTATGGCCGAGGCATAGGGGATGACACTCATCTTTTCTCTATCTTCCGCCGTGGTCGGGCATTGAGCCGTGCTCAATTGCACACCTTGCAATACAGGCAAGAACCCCTTCTTGGACTGATCCATATTGAACTTCTTCAATATCTTGTCAAGATATGTACTCTGTGAAAGACCAATGAGGCGTCTTGATCTATCTCTATAGATCTTGATGCCTAATATATAAGCAGCTTCTCCAAGGTCCTTCATTGAAAAACACTTATTCAAGTAGGCCTTTATACTTTCCAAGAATTCTATATCATTTCCCATCAATAGTATGTCATCCACATATAATAAGAGAAATGCTACAGAGCTCCCACTCACTTTCTTGTAAACACAGGCTTCTCCATAAGTCTGTGTAAACCCAAACGCTTTGATCATCTCATCAAATCGAATGTTCCAACTCCGAGATGCTTGCACCAGCCCATAGATGGAGCGCTGGAGCTTGCATACCTTGTTAGCATTTTTAGGATCGACAAAACCTTCCGGCTGCATCATATACAATTCTTCCTTAAGAAAGCCGTTAAGGAATGCCGTTTTGACGTCCATTTGCCATATCTCATAATCATAGAACGCGGCAATTGCTAACATGATTCGGAAGGACTTCAGCTTCGCTACGGGTGAGAAAGTCTCATCGTAGTCAACCCCTTGAACTTGTCAATAACCCTTAGCGACAAGTCGAGCCTTATAGATGGTCACATTACCATCCGCATCTGTCTTCTTCTTAAAGATCCATTTATTTTCTATGGCTCGCCGATCATCGGGCAAGTCAGTCAAAGTCCATACTTCGTTTTCATACATGGATCCTATCTCGGATTTCATGGCTTCTAGCCATTTGTCGGAATCCGGGCCCGCCATCGCTTCTTCATAGTTCGAAGGTTCACCGTTGTCTAACAACATGATTTCCAGGACAGGGTTGCCGTACCACTTTGGTGCGGAACGTGTCCTTGTGGACCTACGAAGTTCAGCAGTAACTTGATCCGAAGCTTCCTGATCATCATCATTAACTTCCTCCCCAGTCGATGTAGGCACCACAGGAACATCTTCCCGCGCTGCGCTACTCTCCGGTTCGGAAGGGGTGAGTATCACCTCATCAAGTTCCACTTTCCTCCCACTCACTTCTTTCGAGAGAAATTCTTTCTCCAGAAAGGACCCGTTCTTGGCAACAAAGATTTTGCCTTCGGATCTGAGGTAGAAGGTATACCCAATGGTTTCCTTAGGGTATCTTATGAAGACGCATTTTTCCGACTTGGGTTCGAGCTTTTCAGGTTGAAGTTTCTTGACATAAGCATCGCATCCCCAAACTTTTAGAAACGACAGCTTAGGTTTCTTCGCAAACCATAATTCATACGGTGTCGTCTCAACGGATTTCGACGGAGCCCTATTTAAAGTGAATGCGGCAGTCTCTAAAGCATAGCCCCAAAATGAGAGCGGTAGATCGGTAAGAGACATCATAGATCGCACCATATCCAATAGAGTGCGATTACGACGTTCAGACACACCATTTCGCTAACGTGTTCCAGGCGGCGTGAGTTGTGAAACTATTCCACATTTCCTTAAGTGTGTGCCAAATTCGTGACTTAAAGATTCCCCTCCATGATCTGATCGTAGGAACTTTATTTTCCTGTCACGTTGATTCTCAACCTCACTCTGAAATTCCTTGAACCTTTCAAAGGTCTCAGACTTGTGTTTCATTAGGTAGACATACCCATATCTACTTAAGTCATTAGTGAGAGTGAGAACATAACGATAGCCACCGCGAGCCTCAACACTCATTGGACCGCACACATCGGTATGTATGATTTCCAATAAGTTGGTTGCTCGCTCCATCGTTCCGGAGAACGGAGTCTTGGTCATCTTACCCATGAGGCATGGTTCACACGTGTCAAATGATTCGTAATCAAGAGACTCCAAAAGTCCATCTGCATGGAGCTTCTTCATGCGCTTGACACCAATGTGACCAAGGCGGCAGTGCCACAAGTATGTGGGACTATCGTTATGAACTTTACATCTTTTGGTATTCACACTATGAATATGTGTAACATCACGTTCGAGATTCATTAAGAATAAACCATTGACCAGCGGGGCATGACCATAAAACATATCTCTCATATAAATAGAACAACCATTATTCTCGGATTTAAATGAGTAGCCATCTCGGATTAAATGAGATCCAGATACAATGTTCATGTTCAAAGCTGGCACTAAATAACAATTATTGAGGTTTAAAACTAATCCCGTAGGTAAATGTAGAGGCAGCGTGCCGACGGCGATCACATCGACCTTGGAACCATTCCCGACGCGCATCGTCACCTCGTCCTTCGCCAGTCTCCGCTTATTCCGCAGCTCCTGTTTTGAGTTACAAATGTGAGCAACCGCACCGGTATCAAATACCCAGGAGCTACTACGAGTACTGGTAAGGTACACATCAATTACATGTATATCACATATACCTTCGGTGTTGCCGGCCTTCTTGTCCGCTAAGTATTTGGGGCAGTTCCGCTTCCAGTGACCACTTCCCTTGCAATAAAAGCACTCAGTCTCAGGCTTGGGTCCATTCTTTGACTTCTTCCCGGCAACTAGCTTACCGGGCGCGGCAACTCCCTTGCCGTCCTTCTTGAAGTTCTTCTTACCCTTGCCTTTCTTGAACTTGGTGGTTTTATTCACCATCAACACTTGATGTTCCTTTTTGATCTCCACCTCCGCTGATTTCAGCATTGAATATACCTCAGGAATGGTCTTTTCCATCCCCTGCATATTGAAGTTCATCACAAAGCTCTTGTAGCTTGGTGGACGCGACTGAAGGATTCTGTCAATGACCGCGTCATCCGGGAGATTAACTCCCAGCTGAGACAAGCGGTTGTGTAACCCAGACATTTTGAGTATGTGCTCACTGACAGAACTATTTTCCTCCATTTTACAACTGAAGAACTTGTCGGAGACTTCATATCTCTCGACCCGGGCATGAGCTTGTAAAACCATTTTCAGCTCTTCGAACATCTCATATGCTCCATGTTTCTCAAAACGCTTTTGGAGCCCCGGTTCTAAGCTTTAAAGCATGCCGCACTGAACGAGGGAGTAATCATCAGCACGTGATTGCCAAGCGTTCATAACGTCTTGGTTCTCTGGGATGGGTGCTTCACCTAGCGGTGCTTCTAGGACATAATCTTTCTTGGCAGCTATGAGGATGATCCTCAGGTTCCGGACCCAGTCCGTATAGTTGCTACCATCATCTTTCAGCTTGGTTTTCTCTAGGAACGTGTTGAAGTTGAGGGCAACGTGGGCCATTTGATCTACAAGACATATTGTAAAGATTTTAGACTAAGTTCATGATAATTAAGTTCATCTAATCAAATTATTCAATGAACTCCCACTCAGATAGACATCCCTCTAGTCATCTAAGTGAAACATGATCCGAGTTAACTAGGATGTGTCCGATCATCACGTGAGACGGACTAGTCAAGATCGGTGAACATCTTCATGTTGATCGTATCTTCTATACGACTCATGCTCGACCTTTCGGTCTTCCGTGTTCCGAGGCCATGTCTGTACATGCTAGGCTCGTCAAGTCAACCTAAGTGTATTGCGTGTGTTCCGAGGCCATGTCTGTACATGCTAGGCTCGTCAACACCCGTTGTATGCGAACGTTAGAATCTATCACACCCGATCATCACGTGGTGCTTTGAAACAACGAACCTTCGCAACGGTGCACAGTTAGGGGGAACACTTTCTTGAAATTATTATAAGGGATCATCTTACTTACTACCGTCGTTCTAAGCAAATAAGATGTAAAACATGATAAACATCACATGCAATCAAATAGTGACATGATATGGCCAATATCATTTTGCTCCTTTGATCTCCATCTTCGGGGCGCCATGATCATCTTCGTCACCGGCATGACACCATGATCTCCATCATCGTGTCTTCATGAAGTTGTCATGCCAACGATTACTTCTACTTCTATGGCTAACGTGTTTAGCAATAAAGTAAAGTAATTTACATGGCGTTATTCAATGACACGCAGGTCATACAAAAAATAAAGACAACTCCTATGGCTCCTGCCGGCTGTCATACTCATCGACATGCAAGTCGTGATTCCTATTACAAGAACATGATCAATCTCATACATCACATATATCTCATTCATCACATCCTTTTGGCCATATCACATCACAAGGCACATGCTGCAAAAACAAGTTAGACGTCCTCTAATTGTTGTTGCAAGTTTTTACGTGGCTTCTATAGGTTTCTAGCAAGAACGTTTCTTACCTACGTAAAACCACAACGTGATATGCCAATTTCTATTTACCCTTCATAAGGACCCTTTTCATCGAATCCGTTCCGACTAAAGTGGGAGAGACAGACACCCGCTAGCCACCTTATGCAACTAGTGCATGTCAGTCGGTGGAACCTGTCTCACGTAAGCGTACGTGTAAGGTCGGTCCGGGCCGCTTCATCCCACAATACCGCCAAAACAAGATAAGACTAGTAGTGGCAAGAAAAATTGACAACATCTACGCCCACAACTGCTTTGTGTTCTACTCGTGCATAGTAACTACGCATAGGCCTAGCTCATGATGCCACTGTTGGGGATCGTTGCAGAATTTTAAAATTTTCTATGCATCACCAAGATCCATCTATGGAGTTTACTAGCAACGAGGGGAAAGGAGTGCATCTACATACCCTTGTAGATCGCGAGCGGAAGCGTTCAAGTGAACGGGGTTGATGGAGTCGTACTCGTCGTGATCCAAATCACCGATGATCGAGCGCCGAACGGACGGCACCTCCGCGTTCAACACACGTACGGAGCAGCGACGTCTCCTCCTTCTTGATCCAGCAAGGGGGAAGGAGAGGTTTATGGAGATCCAGCAGCACGACGGCGTGGTGGTGGAAGTAGCGGGGATCCCGGCAGGGCTTCGCCAAGCGCAAACGGGAGGGAGAGGTGTCACGGGAGGGAGAGGGAGGCGTCAGGGGTTAGGGTGCTGCTGCCCTCCCTCCCCCCTTTATATAGGCCCCCTGGGGGGGCGCCGGCCCTAGGATCCCATCTACAGGGGGGCGGCGGCCAAGGGGGGAAACTCCCCCCCCCAAGTCAGGTGGGGCGCCCCCCACCCCCAGGGTTTCCAACCCTAGGCGCAGGGGGAGGCCCATGGGGGCGCACCAGCCCATCAGGGGCAGGTTCCCCTCCCACTTCAGCCCATGGGGCCCTCCGGGATAGGTGGCCCCACCCGGTGGACCCCCGGGACCCTTCCGGTGGTCCCGATACAATACCGATAACCCCCGAAACTTTCCCGGTGGCCGAAACTGGACTTCCTATATATAATTCTTCACCTCCGGACCATTCCGGAACTCCTCGTGACGTCCGGGATCTCATACGGGACTCCGAACAAATTTTGGGTTTCCGCATACTAATATCTCTACAACCCTAGCGTCACCGAACCTTAAGTGTGTAGACCCTACGGGTTCGGGAGACATGCAGACATGACCGAGACGACTCTCCGGTCAATAACCAATAGCGGGATCTGGATACCCATGTTGGCTCCCACATGTTCCACGATGATCTCATCGGATGAACCACGATGTCGAGGATTCAATCAACCCCGTATACAATTCCCTTTGTCAATCGGTACGTTACTTGCCCGAGATTCGATCGTCGGTATCCCAATACCTTGTTCAATCTCGTTACCGGCAAGTCACTTTACTCGTACCGTAATGCATGATCCCGTGACCAACCACTTGGTCACTTTGAGCTCATTATGATGATGCATTACCGAGTGGGCCCAGAGATACCTCTCCGTCATACGGAGTGACAAATCCCAGTCTCGATCCGTGCCAACCCAACAGACACTTTCGGAGATACCCGTAGTGCACCTTTATAGTCACCCAGTTACGTTGTGACGTTTGGTACACCCAAAGCACTCCTACGGTATCCGAGAGTTGCACGATCTCATGGTCTAAGGAAATGATACTTGACATTGGAAAAGCTCTAGCAAACGAACTACACGATCTTTGTGCTATGCTTAGGATTGGGTCTTGTCCATCACATCATTCTCCTAATGATGTGATCCCGTTATCAATGACATCCAATGTCCATAGTCAGGAAACCATGACAATCTGTTGATCAACGAGCTAGTCAACTAGAGGCTTACTAGGGACACGTTGTGGTCTATGTATTCACACATGTATTACGATTTCCGGATAACACAATTATAGAATGAACAATAGACAATTATCATGAACAAAGAAATATAATAATAACCATTTTATTATTGCCTCTAGGGCATATTTCCAACAAATACCAGTCAAGAGGCTTTAGCACTATATCGATGCAGCGCAGCAAGGGACGTTCGTTCCAGACAGAGAGAACGACGAGCTCACAATGGCCCTCGGGAATCCTGAGCACCCTGGATGGACACGAGGCACGCCAGGCTCCGTTCCATGGAAGGCTGGTTATCCAGACGCAGGCAGTTACAAAAGCCAGGTGAGGAGGAAAAAAGTGGAGCAGACCCAAATTCAGAAGCTGCACGAAAGGGTTCAAGCGCTAGAGGAACGAGACGCCAATCGACATGCGGAAACTACCCCCGAAGCTACCCCGCCATCTCAGAGGAGAAGCAGCGTGGCTTCCACCGAGCTGCTTCAGCCGGAGCATGTCTTGACGGCTCCTGCTAGCTACCCCGTGGATGCTATCACGGAGTCTCAACATTGCCACCTTATGACGCAATGACAGAACTTCAAAGTCAAGGCGGCTGTTGGCTCTGTTTTACCTCCTGAACCCGGCGCAACCTACCACTACTGGCCGATTCCAGAAGGATATGCTAGGGTGATGGTGGATGAAATAACGGAGGGATTTGAGGACCTCCGGCTTGACCACCCTACCGGTGAAGGGGAGACTCGGCTGGGTTCTGCTCTGAAGACTCCATGCCTATGGCGGAAGGAGCTCATCAACCTTCTGAACTGGACGCCTCCGGCGAGTAAGGGCACTCCGCCTCCTCCTCCGCCTCCTCCTCCGGCGAGTGATCAGGGCACTCAGCCTCCTTCTTCGGCGTGTGGCGGCACTCTGCCTCCTCCTCCGGCGAGTGATCAGGGCACTCAGCCTCCTTCTCCGGGGCGTGGCGGCACTCCGCCTCCTTCTCCGCCTGCGCCGGCGTGCCAGAGCAGCCAGCCTCCTCCTTCTCCGCCTCGTCAGCAAGGGCGGAAGAGACACACCGCCGCTCCGGCTGCTCCGGCGCGTCTTAGTCCTTCTCCTCCGCCTCGTAAGCAAGGAAAGAAGACAGCCGCAGCCGCTCCGTCTGCTCTGCCGGCGTCTAGCAGTACAGCCAGAGGCGGGAGGCAATACAGATTCGGTCCTTCTCTGAAGACTCCAGAGAAGTTGCCATACGAGAGGACCGAGGAGGAAACCAGGAAGATTGTGCGAGCCAAACTGACGAACTTCTTTGAAGGGGTGAAAGCAAATAAACATCCACCTCCGGAGGAGAAGGTAGATCCGGTGAAAGCGAAGCGCACTCTGGCTGCCCTGACAAAACCACCAAAGTCTCCGCCGAAAGGCAACTATGAGCGCATTATTGCAAAGACATTTGCCGAAGCGGAGCGGTCGGGAAGTACTGTCAGTGATCAAAGGTTAAAAGAACGACGAGCTGGGAAAAAAATTGCCCAGCTCGGCGAACAAGCGAACCAATCGTGCCCCCCGCTCAAGGTGTCTAGCGACATCGTCGCTAATGATCCGAGGATGGTGCCCGGTTATAGCAATCTTGGAGATTACCTGCCCGACGAAGTACATTATGATATCTTGGAGGTGGACGAACACAAATACCATTACGGGAAGCCTCTCATCAAAGATGAAAGATCTCTAACAACGATGATGCGAAGATTACATGATTGGTACATGAAAACCTGCAGAGAGTCTGGGGGGAGGGATACTTTGACGCTGAGAGTTAAACCGGAGCATGACTTCATTGGAATTGAACTGTTGAATGTTCCATTTGAGGACTTCTTCCAGTTTTTCAATCAAAAGGCCCTCGATAAATCAACGGTCACTTGCTACTGTCTGTAAGTAGTACTACTTCTGTCATTAAGTCTCTCTATATAGGTCAGCTCTTTCATTGCATGTATTTATAATTATCCTCACTATATTATGTAGATTGAAGATCGCCGAATTGAAGAAAAGACAAATCGGTGATATTGGGTTCATTAACACAAATCTCATAGATGGAACCGAGGTTAAATATCATGCCGAAAATACCGAGGCCAACTTGCTACGATCGTTGGTAATAAATGAAAACAAAGATATAATACTCTTTCCTTACAACTTCAAGTGAGTGTTACTGTCTTGTGCATATTCGGTTTCCCTTATTAGTCCAGGTTATAGTAATGTAATTGATGACTTATGCGTGCGTGCGCAGCTTCCACTATATTCTCCTAGAGATTAAGCTTGAGCAGGGAGTAGTAACCGTCTTAGACTCGAGACGAAAAGATCCCCAGGACTATGCGGACATGACTCAAATGCTCGAGAAGTAAGTTAAATCGATCATTATCCACCATATCAGCAACTTTGTTCATTTCCTGATATCAAGTAATTGTTTTCTTTGCCTGGCAGGGTTTGGAGAAAATTCACCAAAAAAGCTCCGGGACTGCAGAAGAAGCTGCAATTTAAACACCCGAAAGTAAGTACTATAGTAGCATGTTCCGCGCATCTCCTAGTGATTCAAGCGCTAGTTTCATCAAATACCATTTAGCATGCTTGCTTATCAGTTTGATTGACCTCTATTTCTTGTAAAGTGGTTGTGGCAGGAACCCGGGAATAATTACTGTGGATACTACGTTTGCGAGTCCATCCGCTACACGACCTGTGAGCGGGGCTACTCTGACGAACAATATGAAGTGCGTAAGCAATAATATTCACAATTTTATTTTATTACCATCATTTGTGTTGAATTTCATTTATTCATATATATATGTATTGACCCCCTTCCTCAAATTAGATGTTTTGGAAGCGAGATGAACTCCTAGCACCAGATCGTATGCGAGAAATTCAAGAGGAATTGGCGGCATTCTTCCTTGACCACGTGATCGCTGAAGACGGAGAATACCATGTGGAACTTGACTTCGTATATAATTAGGAGATTATATTGTAAGAGATAATTATTGTATATATGTAGCCAGTAGTGTCGGATAGATATACGAGAACTTGTTGTTCGACCAATCTCTCGGAGAAGGAGAGGTGGTCGATATCACTTCTCTCTGTATGCATATGTTCATGACGATCTTCTGTTTCCTTCATTTTCTTACTAGCTAGCGTGTCTAGTCCTCTCTATACGTATATAGTACG
>NC_057799.1:557353812-557355403 GCF_018294505.1 Triticum aestivum
ACAAAAACCCCAGCCCCTGAAATGCTGACGCGTGGATGCCTATTGGTCCCGGTTAGTGCCACCAACCGGGACCAAAGGCCCTCCTGCCTGGGCTCGCCGCACCGGCCACGTGGAGGCCCATCCGTCCCTGTTCGTGTAAGAACCGGACTAAAGGGTTAGGGCATTAGTAACGACCCTTTAGTCCCGGTTCAAAAACCGGGACAAAAGGCCCTTACCAACCGGGACAATAGGCCCTTTTTCTACTAGTGATGTGATCCCGTTTATCAAATGAAAACTCATGAATGGTTAGGAAACATAACCATCTTTGATCAACGAGCTAGTCAAGTAGAGGCATACTAGTGACACTCTGTTTGTCTATGTATTCACACATGTATCATGTTTCCGGTTAATACAGTTCTAGCATTAATAATAAACATGTATCATGATATAAGGAAATAAATAATAACTTTATTATTGCTTCTAGGGCATATTTCCTTCAGTAGAAGCATCCCAAAAGCATCCGGGTCAAACTATGACTGTCAAATTAAGTTCCGAATTAGTAGATGCCTCCAAAGGGAGTGAGGGTGCCATACGCGAAAAGTAAGCGACTCATAGAATGGCAGAGGCAAATATTCGCATATTTTTATCAATCCATAAACATAATCTATGAATATAGACACATGGATCCATACATCTCAATCGAAAAGAATCAATAGAAGGAGAATCAGCTGATATCTTTCTCGAAACAAACAAATAGGAAAAGAAAGAGAAAACAGACATCATGATCAACTAGGGGATTCCGTAAATATACCATTTCAAAAAATCAAAACAATCTGGACTTTTCTTAGATTGGATGCAATACTAATTCATGATCTCGTATGTACATAATGAAAACTTCATTCTCTATTCTACGGTAATTTTTTATGAAAGCATTTCATTTGCTTCTATTCAATGGAAGTTTCATTTTCCTAGAATGTATCCAATTTTTGGTCTAATTCTTCTTCTGACGATCGATTTAACCTCAGATCAAAAAGATAGACCTTGGTTCTGTTTTATCTCTTCAACAAGTTTAGTAATAAGTATAATGGCCCTATTGTTACGACACAGAGAAGATCCTATAATTAGCTTTTCGGGAAATTTCCAAACAAAAAATTTCAACGAAATCTTTCAATTTCTCATTTTATTATGTTGAACTTTATGTATTCCTCTATCCGTAGAGTACATTGAATGTACAGAAATGGCTATAACAAAGTTTATGTTATTCGTATTAACAACTATTCCGGGGGAATGTTTTTATGTGTTGCTAACGATTTAATAACTTCTAAATCGTTAGCCCTAATCCGTGTTAGTGGGGTACATGTTTTTATATAAATTTAAATTGAAGTTTATTCACAACAAATCAAAATCATGTTAATATATAACCTTTAGGCCAATGCTCATGAGTCGCTCACTAGTTGATTTGATGATCAAAGCCTAGGTTCGGCTATTGTTGGAGGTGTCGGCAAAGCCATAGTACATCTTCATATTCCCTATAACAGTTCATACAGAGCGGAATCTCTCGGTAACATCAATTTTACCTACAGAAATAAACAAATCAAACACAAATCAGAAA
>NC_057799.1:557355601-557357520 GCF_018294505.1 Triticum aestivum
CACCGCAGTTTCATTATAGTGGATTGATTTCGATGAAGCGTGATGTCTTTATTAACAATGTGCCGGACTACAAGGGTAGAGTGTGGGTTGATTTCGATAATAGATCTATTTGGTGACCCAAAACTGACTTTAATCTTTAGTAAAATCCTATCCCTGTTTTCTAGCCAACGACCCAAAATCACAGGGTGCATTGGGTGCGCAAGATAAAATGCTAGTACGAACGATGAACATTGCTAAGTAACATATTGAAGGTGAGATGGAGTTTGAAAGTGCGGCTCATCCAGTATGGAAGAGGCTATGGAGTTTGAAAGTCCCGGGTAGGGTAAAAATATTCTTGTGGAGATGCCTACACAATGCTATACCATGCTGCTGTGTTTTAGAAAACAAACATATCTCAAACTCTGCACAATGTCCTATATGCTCTTTGTTTGCTGAAGACACATCGCATTTGCCTTTTAAATGTGGGCGAGCCAAAGAGATTTGGACAAGTCTTGGACTGCATGAACTTATGAACAAACTAGCAGTGCCAGGGCGTACAGGTGCAGATATACTGGAGATTCTTCTTTGTGACTCCACGCACCAAATAAACTACATGGATGTGGTGGAGCTACCTGAGCTGGTATCTATCGCAAGTTGGTACTTATGGTGGCAACGGAGGCTTATTGTTCGACAGGAACCAGTTCAACCTCCCACGCGGACGGGTCAGGCTATCCGAGCTTTAGCTCTGAATTTTGTATGGGCGTCGTGTAAAATGCCTGTAACTCCGCGTTTGAACAGATGGAAAAAACCTCTACAAAATCAACTGGCTCTGAATGTTGATGCTGCGTTTTCGGATGATGATAATATGGGTGCGTGTGGTGCAGTCATCCGAGATAGTGCGGGTATGTTCGTCTGTGCGGCTACAACAAAGCTTGATCATGTGCCAGATGCTTTTACTGCCGAAGCTGCAGCCCTAGTAGAAGGTCTAAAACTTGCTAATTGTGTTGGCTGCAACTCCATTCTGGTACAGATGGACTGTTTGAATCTTGTCGAAACTCTACAGCAAAATACGAGCCACTCCACAATAGCAGCTCCAATTCTGGAGGTTTGCCGGTTACTGGTACTCGATTTCGGGAAGGTCATTTCAGAGCATTGTAATTGTGAATCTAATATGGTAGCTCATGTGCTAGCGCAAAATGGACGTGTAGATCCACCGAACTTATGGTTGGACTCACCTCCGGCATTTATTTTGGAACTCTTAGCGGACGATGTAAGTGATTGGTTAAATTATAAATAAAGTTAGCCATGATGGCTTTTTCCTAAAAAAACATATTGGAGGGGAATGGTGGATTAAAAGCAGAGCACTTTTCGTTGGGGACAGGAAGGAGAACAGAGAAGAGGAAAAGAAAGAGAGGAGCAATTTTTTTCCTGAGAATTTAGAGAGAAGCAAAACTGTAATGAAAAGGTGGGCATGAACCTCTAAGTCTAAAACCGAAATCACTAATTAAGGAGTACTCGTTGCAAAGAACACTCCACTTTCCCAGGTCGCGACAAATGGCGCACATGCAGCGCGCCACTTGTCGGAACCTGGAAGTTTTCCTTATTCGTAGATTCGTTTATTCAAAACGTTTTATCTCTTAAGCCATGCGTCCAAATCTCGAACCGTTTTCACCATTGGATTCCTCGCGTCGAGATCTTCAAAACTAGATCCCATGTTGATAGGTTTTGACGAATTTTTTTCCATGAAAAAAACCGGACGAAAAAACCCGGGCGAAAAAACCGAACCGGGAGCACGGTTTTTCTTTCCGAAAAAGGCACGCCCGTGCCTCTCGCGAAATCACAACCGTGCCTCTCATGGAAGCAAAACCATGACTCTCGTGGAAGAAAAAAAACAGAAAACGTGTTTTTTCCGTTTCCGAGAGGCACGGCCGTGACTCTCG
>NC_057799.1:557357906-557365159 GCF_018294505.1 Triticum aestivum
GAGAGGCACGGTCGTGACTCTCGAAAGCAAAACCGTGCCTCTCGCGGAAGCAAGACCGTGACTCCCGTGAAAGAAAAAAAACAGAAAAAGCGTTTTGTTTTTCCCTTTCCGAAAGGCACGGCCGTGACTCTCGCGAAAGAAAAAAAACAGAAAACGCGTTTTTTTTTCCGTTTCCGAAAGGCACGGCCGTGACTCTCGCTAAAGCACAAATGTGCCTCTCGCGGAAGAAAAACCGTGACTTTTGCGAAAGAAAAAAAAAGAAAACGTGTTTTTTTCGCGCAATTGTTTTTTATTTTTTTATCGAAAATCTAAGGAAGACGGGGGGCTCTGAACTTACGTGCCTATGACTTTGTTTCCCAGGAAATCCGTGCAGCGAAAGATCCTGAATTTGAGACTTTCTACACCAAAAATATTCTTTTAAACGAGGGTATTCGTGCGTGGATGGCAGCTCAGGATCAGAACCAAAATGTCGAAAAAACCCGGAAAAAAACCGTTTAAAAAGCCGAAAACGCGTGCGGAAAAATAAAAAAACAAAATTCGGAGGGAGCGTCCAGAGCGCGACACGTGGCGAATGGCTGAGAGCGCGCCAAGTGGCGCTGATCGTTGCGAGGCTCCCGAAGGAGCGCTCGTTAACTAGTTTTCTTAAGACATTATTAACCTGTCACAATATTTACGGGGACGAAATGAAGATCTCCCGGCTGGCCTAATCACACATGATTGCTCTCGTCTAAAACGTGACCAGGCGTGACACGGGTCAGGATGATTTTTATACGGGCGGCCCAGTGGTCTACTGGGTTCGTTCAAACGAGTTTGAACTTTGAAGACACCGACGAGCCCACTAAACCCAGCCGGAGGAATGCAGGGACCGCTGCGCGCGGGTTTGGCTCAGGTGCAGGGGTCACCGCACCTATTATGGCGCAGGCCCAATCAGTGCGTCCCACGTATGCTTGTAGGCCCGGGCAATTCATTATTAATTCTCTTAATCCTCCTCTAATCCCTTTCGTTTCGGAATCTCCATTCTCTCTCCAATTTCGAAGTCGATTATTATCTCTTCACTGCTGCTATTGCAAACTTGCAAATCCTTATCTCTGCTTGTCCATTCAACAGCTAATCTCCATCGGCCCACGGTGAGTGCCTGCTCGAGGACCGTTCGCCATGCTTGCTAACCTGCTGAAGAATCTTTCCATCGGATGCTCAAAAGTACTGGTCGGTCGGAGTTGGGCACGAGCACGATGAGAAAACAACGTTATAGATCTCATTTGATCAATGGCATCGAGGAGTGTGTACTCAAGTCGATGGCATTTAGGAGTGCCTGCATGCTCTGAGCACATGTCCATAAAAAAATACATCACGTTTTAGTCTGAAAGGTTGGGGTGATGACATGTTAAGAAAGGTGACGATCGAGCATATGCTGTTATGTGCTGTGTGAATCCGGCGAAGTTCATCGTGAAATTGAAGAAAGAATGAAGCGTCCGAAACGAACGGGACGAGATAAGGATTAAAAGAATTAACAATTAATAGCCTGAGCCTACAAGCATATGTGGCAAGCACTGATTGGGCCTGCACCATAATAGATGCGGTGACCCCTGCACCTGAGCCGAACCCGCTGCGCGCTATCGGACGAACATAAAAATCGCAGAAATGTCGACGGAAAAACAGGAAAGGGAACTAGTTAGTTAGAGAATCTCAGATTCTGGTCAATGGATCTAAACAAACCGCTTGTATTTATAGCCGACAACCTCGTTCTTGAACTGTTCAGACTCTGATCTGTCTCTCTCGCAAGCCGCAATGGAGATCGAACGTGCCGGCGGCGCGGGCGACGAGGACGACGCGTCCCCGGTGGAGCAGGTCCGGCTGACCGTGCCGGTGACCGACGACCCGTCGCTGCCGGTCTGGACGTTCCGGATGTGGACGATGGGCTTCCTCTCCTGCGCCCTCCTCTCCTTCCTCAACCAGTTCTTCGCCTACCGCGCCGAGCCCATCATCATAAGCCAGATCACCATCCAGGTCAGTACTCTCTACTCACTCAGTAGACCGCGCCTGCAGATTATGCACGGGGAATTCACGGATCGCGCATGCATGGATGGATGGATGCAGGTGGCGGCGCTGCCGATCGGGCACTTCTTGGCGCGGGTGCTGCCGGAGAAGAAGTTCAGGGTGTTCGGGCGGGAGTGCTCGGTGAACCCGGGGCCCTTCAACGTGAAGGAGCACGTGCTGATCTCCATCTTCGCCAACGCCGGCGCCTCCTTCGGCGGCGGCAACGCCTACGCCATCGGCATCGTCACCATCATCAAGGCCTTCTACAAGCGCAACATCTCCTTCGTCACCAGCTTGCTCCTCGTCATCACGACCCAGGTGACCTATTAGTAGATCTGTTTGTTGTTTCACCCGATCTAACTGTGCTTTTACGAATCTGATCGGTGTTCCATCCATGGTTACAACGTATATATAGGTGTTGGGGTACGGCTGGGCAGGGCTGATGAGGAAGTACGTGGTGGAGCCGGCGCACATGTGGTGGCCGACGAGTCTGGTGCAGGTTTCTCTCATGAGGTACCTACGTCCCTGATCGATGATTTGGTCTAGTGTAACCTAATCAATTTGAAGTGACGACGATGAGATTGCATTGCCCATGCATATCGATCTGATCTGATCTGAGAGAAATCTGTGGCAGGGCGATGCACGAGAAGGAGAAGCGGCGGATGACGCGGGGCAAGTTCTTCCTGATCGCGCTCATCTGCAGCTTCGCGTGGTACACGGTGCCGGGGTACCTGTTCCCGACGCTGACGGCCGTCTCGTGGGTGTGCTGGGTGTTCCCCAAGTCCATCACCATGCAGCAGATCGGGTCCGGCCTCAACGGGCTCGGCATCGGCGCCTTCACCCTCGACTGGGCCACGGTGGTCTCCTGGCTGGGGAGCCCGCTGGTGACGCCCTTCTTCGCCACCGCCAACGTCCTCGTCGGCTACGTCCTGCTCATCTACATCATGCTGCCCGTCGCCTACTGGGTAATCAACCTCTACAGCGCCAGCAGCTACCCGCTCTTCTCCAACGAGCTCTTCGACGCCCACGGCCAGCTCTACGACATCCACGCCATCGTCAACGACAGGTTCGAGATCGACATGGACGCCTACGCGCGGCAGGGCAGGATCCACCTCAGCCTCTTCTTCGCCGTCAGCTACGGCCTCGGCTTCGCCACCATCGCCGCCACCTTCACCCACGTCGCATGCTTCTACGGCAAGTATGTTCATTTCATTTCCTTTCGTCGTCGTAGATGCATGCCGATCGATGATTGATCTCAGCTGTTATATAAGTGCTGTGTATTGAGTGTTTGATTGAGTTGTTAATTTCTGCGTGAAGGGAGATGTACCAGAGGTTCCGGGAGTCGTACAAGGGCAAGATGGACGTGCACGCGAGGCTCATGAAGAGGTACGACGACATACCCAACTGGTGGTTCTACATCCTGCTCGCGGTGTCCATGGCGGTATCCTTGGTCCTCTGCACCGTGTTCAAGGAGGAGGTGCAGCTGCCGTGGTGGGGCCTCCTCATTGCCTGCGCCATAGCCTTCGTCTTCACGCTCCCCATTAGCGTCATCACCGCAACCACAAACACGGTACTACATGCTTATGCTGACCGACCGTGTGTCGTCGGTCGACGTGCACAATCGTATCGCTAATCAGTTGTGGCGTTGGATTAATTGCAGACACCGGGGTTGAATATCATCACGGAGTATTGCTGGGGTCTGATCATGCCGGGAAAGCCCATCGCCAACGTGTGCTTCAAGGTGTACGGCTACATGAGTATGAACCAGGCCGTGTCCTTCCTTACCGACTTCAAGCTCGGCCACTACATGAAGATCCCCCCAAGATCCATGTTCCTGGTGCAGGTACGGAACTGCACGCTGATTACAAATTGTTAAGCCCTCAGAGATTTATCTTGTACGTACGTCCAAGTCCAACCAACACTCTATTCATGTTCAGTTCGTGGGGACGGTGGTGGCGTCGACGGTGAACACGGTGGTGGCGTGGTGGCTGCTGACCACCGTGCCGCACATCTGCGAGAAGGGCCAGCTCCCGGAGGGCAGCCCGTGGACGTGCCCGGGCGACCACGTCTTCTTCGACGCGTCCGTGATCTGGGGCCTCGTCGGCCCGCGCCGCATCTTCGGGCCGCTCGGCTACTACTCGGCGCTCAACTGGTTCTTCCTCATCGGGCTGGCCGGGCCGGTGGTGGTGTGGCTCTTCGCCAAGGCGTTGCCGCGGCACGCCGGCTGGATCAGCCTCATCAACCTGCCCGTCATCCTGGGGGGCACGGCCATGATGCCGCCGGCGTCGGCGCTCAACTACACGGCGTGGGGCTTCGTCGGCTTTGTGTTCAACTTCTTCGTGTTCCGGTACCGCAAGGGGTGGTGGAAGCGGTACAACTACGTGCTGTCGGCGGCCATGGACGGCGGCGTGGCCATCATGGGGGTGCTCCTCTACTTCGCGCTCACCAGCTGGGGCCACCAGCTCGACTGGTGGGGCTCCAGGGGCGAGTACTGCGACCTCGCCGCCTGCCCCACCGCCAAGGGCGTGCTGGTGGACGGATGCCCCGTCATCTGAGACTGAGAGTTCAGATCTTGATCAACATAACGTGTAGAATTAGAGTGTGTGCTGCTTGTCAATTGGAAAATTAGATAATTAGATTATGTAGCTATCAGACCGTTCATTTCGTAGGTATTAGAGCTGCGGTTTGTTTGATGGGAGTGGATGCCCGCCTGGTTTAATATTGTGTAAAGATTCGCAAATTAGCCTTGTTTCATGAGACAAAAATCCTTGAGCCAATGCATTTTCATTTAACTTACATCTTTACCTAACAAAAAATGCTACACTTACGGATAGCACCATAGGATTAGACCTACGGACTCTTCTCCCACAAATCGGCGTCCCCCTGATTTCCAATGGTGGGCCCCTCTCTCTTCGGTTTCTAATTGTTAGAGATACATTTGGTTTTACATGTATTTGATAGTTTAGGATTTGCCGTCTCCTTCGTTATCTCTAGGAGAGGCGTCTGGCCCTTCAAGTTCATACTCCTATATATACTCGTCCGTGAGGTTCAATACAAAATCCAATGCATTACGCCAATCCTTTCCCTCTATCTCTTCTAATATGATATCAGCCTAACCTATCCAAACCATAGCCGTAACAGGGAAAATATTAAATTTACCTAAAGTCTGACTCGTGCAGCTGCGCTCGTTCGTTGACACGACCGCACGCACTGCAGCCTTCTGATGCAGCGTGGCGATCTCCCTGCGCGCGACGCGTCCCGACCAGGTGCCCGTTACGGGATTGCGCGAGGCGTGCGGCGCGTGGTGGGCCCGACCCTTTATTCCAGGCGAAAACTGCCCCGCATCCCCTGCTCGTCTTGTTCGAAACCGCCCGCCCGCACCCGCAGATTTCATTCGAACTCGTCTCCCTCCCCCTTCCTCTCCTCTAGCAACGGCGCGATGAGGCGGGGTGCTGCGGTGGTGGATCCGGCGCGGAGTCGCCGGTGCGGGAGGCCGTCCGCGAGCGCCGCGAGTCTCCGGCTGCAGGCGGAGGTAAACCTCGCACCTATTCCCTCCTATTTTCTCGCTCTGCTCCCATGTTGCACTCCATGGAGTTAGGGTTTCGGTGAGGGGGCGGGCACGAGGTTGTCCATGGCGTCCTCGGGCTCCGCGTCGTCAATGATTGGAAGGGCATGGCGCCGCTATGGCGGGGGGAAGGGGGTGGGGGTGGGTTTGTGCTGGGGGTAGGCTGGATTGAGTCGCTGCAAGGGGGATACACGCGACCGAATCCTAGTGACTGGGGCATAGGGTTCGTTTTTTCGATGTTGCTTGCTTCTCAGGACGCAGTTGCTCATAATTTCGATGGCAGATGCTTAGGTTTTTTCCTGTAATTTGCAAGATGGAGGGGCAGGGTAAGGGGATGCATCTGACTGGTGGCAGTTTGCTCATAATTTTGATGGCAGTTGCTCATAAATTTGATGCTAGTTGCTTAGTTTTTGCCGCAAATTTTTGCAAGGGGAGGGTCAGGGGATGCATCTGACTTTGGGAGTTGTTCATAAATTCGATGTTAGCTGCTTAGATTTTTCCCTGCAAATTTGCGAGGGGAGGGTCAGGGGATGCATCTGACTTGGGCAGTTCATGGGAGGGGTGATCGACAGTTGCACTAATTAGGGGCAGTAGTCGCCTTGTGTTCAACATTAAAGTAGCACACTGTTTTTTCGGGAGGAAATGGTTTTTGTGAGTGGTTGATTTTAGTTATTGCCTAGTTTTGCAGCACCAAGTTGTTATCCTTTTGTAGTGTTCTTTAAATTTACTATATGAAACATGACGTTGCATACATCCATCACTACAAAAAAAGACACATCTGTGACATTTTGGGCCGAACGAAATTTTTTCTGTCATACATATGATGATAATTGTGACAAAACCCGGTATCATCATAGATGTGGTGGGCTCCTACTTCTATGACAAAAAATCATGACAGAAAATGGGCTTTTCGTCCTGGGCGGGCCGGAGACGCAGCTGCATGACATTCTTTGGGCCGTCCATGACGGAAAAAACCGTGGTAGAAGCGAGGGGGAGGAAAATTTCGGGGAGTTCCCGGTTACGGTGGGAGGTCGGGGGCCGAACGATGCGCGTTTCTCTCGTACACGTACGCGCGTGTGTGCGAGGCGTTGGCTCTAACTGAACCCGAGCGAGGCGTTGGGCTCTAACTGAACCCAAGCGATTGCACTGCAGGCTACGCGTTACTGAACCCGAGCGATCGATCGATGGCTGTTAACTGAACCCGATCGAGCAATTCCTTCGCTACTGCTGCTAACTGAAGCCGATCGATTGGATGAACAGTGAGCGTTGCCGGGGGGGGATGGATGAACAGTGAGCGGTGGCGTTGCCTCTGGATGGACAGGACCCCGTGGTGTGGTGGAGGGCTGCATGAACAGTAGACGGTGGAGGGGCGCCCGTGGAGGGGTGGTTGAACAGGACCCCGTGGTGTGGAGGGCTGGATGAACAGTAGACGGTGGAGGGGTGCCCGTGGAGGGGTGGTTGAACAGTAGCTGGTGGAGTAGCGCGCGGTGGAGGCTCGATGAACAGGAGCCCGTGGAGGCTGGAGGAGGTCGACGGTAGCCCGTGGAGGCTGGAGGAGGTCGACGGTGGAGATGAACAGTATCCCGTGGAGTCCCGTTTTGCGGTACGCCACACCCCTCCCGATGAACAGGACCCTCGTTTCGACCGTAGG
>NC_057799.1:557365536-557387402 GCF_018294505.1 Triticum aestivum
GTTTCGACCATAGGAGGTCCGTTTCCTCCGTTTTGCGGTACGCCAGACCCCTCCCGATCAACAGGACCCCGTTCCGAACGTAGGAGGTCCGTTTCCTTCATTTTGCGGTACGCCACACCCCTCCCGATCAACAGGACCCTGTTCCGAATGTAGGAGGTCCGTTTCCTCCGTTTTGTGGTACGCCAGGCCTCGTTTCCATTGCCTGTTCCGTCCAAGCCCTCCCGATGAACACGACCACACATTCCGTTCCGACCCAGCCGGTTGGCTCCCACGCGTTCCGTTGCCTCCCGATGAACACGACGCATTCCGTTGCCTCCCCATGAACACGACGCATTCCGTTGCCTCCCCATGAACACGACGACGACGCTGTTTCTCCGTTCCGACCCAGCCATGTACACGAGCCCTGGCCGTACGTATGCGCGAGTAGGCGTTCGAGACCCCGCCTGTATGTACACATACGTGGCCGTATTTTCTTTCTTGCACCCTGGCCGCTGTACGTACGTGTACATGCTACGTGCGCGCCTCTACTACGACACGTACGCGCCTCTACATCCACCAGTATATATGTACGTACACGTTCGCGACCAGAACGACAACGCTACGTACGCTTTGACCAGGTTGGTCCCGACTGTCAGGCACTTCCTTGCCTGCGAAGATGTAGCTGGTGGGTCCCAGCAGTCAGGGGGGCGAATCGTTTTTTTGCCCGGACGCACTTCCCTTGCGTGCGAAGATGTAGCTGGTGGGTCCCAGCAGTCAGGGGGAAACGTTTTTTTCGCAAAATACAGTGGCCCGTCCGGTGGGTCCCAGCTGTCAGGTGGAGGAATCATTATTTTCCGCGTAATAAGGAGGCACTTCCTTGCTGCGGTCGTGGACCCAGCTGTCAGCCTCTCCACGTACAGTCCACGTCCGATGGAAGTCGTTCCTTGGCCATGTTGACCACGCCGCGCCGAGAGCACCAGGGCGGTGGACGACGGCCAGGCCTAGGAAGGGGACGAAGGGGAGCCGGGGAAGACGCGGCAGTGGAAGCCCACGCGGAGAGGAGTTCGAGGGTTCACTGGTTCGGCTGCGGTGTGAGGCTGCCGTCGCCGCAGGGCCTGGCCAGCGGTGGGAATAGTAGGGGGCGGTGAGGCCTCCGCGGCAGCACAGCCGGCCACGGGAGGCAGGAGCATGCGGCACGACCGGCGCTGCTTTGGGCGGCTGGAGCAAGAAGACCAGAGGTTGAAGAAGCACTACGGCCGTTGGATGGACATCGTACGGTCACTGGAGCTAGAATCGTTCATATTGACTAAAGTTAACAAAGGCCCCCATCCCAGTCAACTTAGTAGGCCCACAAGTCAGCCTCCCACCATGGTGGGTCCCATCTAGCAGGGGGAATATTCCTTTTTTTGTGCGTAATAAGGAGGCACTTCCGGTGGGTCCGAGCTGACAGCGGGGGGAACGTTTTTTTCGCGAAATACGCTGGCCCGTCAGGTGGGTCCCAGCAGTCAGGGGGGAACATTTTTTTAGCGAAATAAGGTGGCCCGTCCGGTGGGTCCCTGCTGTCAGGTGAAGGAATAATTATTTTGCGCGTAATAAGGAGGCACTTCCTTGCGGCCGCCTGGACCCAGCTGTCAGCCTCTCCACGTACAGTACTCTTTCGATGGAAGACGGTCGTTGACCATGTTGACCACGCCGCGCCGAGAGCACCAGGGCGGTGGTCTGGACGACGGCGAGGCCTAGGAAGGGGACGACGCAGAGCCGGGGAAGACGCAGTAGTGGAAGCCCGCGCGGTGTGAGGCTGCGGTGTGAGGCTGCCGTCGCCGCAGAATAACATGGGGTGTGGGTGAGTAGAGGGATGGCCTGGCCAGCGGTGGGAGTACAACGGGGCGGTGAGGCCTCCGCGGCATCACAGCCGGCCACGGGAGGCAGGAGCACGCGACATGACCGGCGCTGCTTTGGGCGGCTGGAGCAAGAAGACCAGAGGTTGAAGAAGCACTACGGTCGTTGGATGGACATCGTACGATCACTGCAGCTAGAATTGTTTATATTGACTAAATTGACAAAGCCCTTGGTACGCGTCAACTTAGTAGGCCCACAGCTCGGATTTGGCAGAGAACATATAGCCCATTTGCGATTTGTAAGAATGTACATCCCATTTTTTAATTCTAATGGAATTTACTACATCCCATTTACAGTTTGTTAAAAGTACAGCCCAACTTCTAGCTAGGACAACGATTAATAATTTCAAACAACCGCTCAAAACAGAATTCAAAAAAAATTCCCACATTTTGATGGGATCCGAAATATTTTTATCCGAAATTTCTAGTCAGGTTAAATATAATTTCAAAATAAAGTTGTATTACGTTAAAATCCAACGAAATATTGCGCGCGCAACAAGTAATGAAATTAAAATTTTCAAATTCCAAAAATAATATATTTTTCAAACTAATTACGTGTTTGGTGCATAGTAACTGTCGAGTTATTATAATTACATCCCATTTATTATTTCTTAAAGTCCATTTTCTTGTTAAGCCTAATGCATACCTCCTAGGAAAGTTTATAGCCCAGCGGGGCGGAGAATAACAAGTTGACCCGGATATTGTGTACAACTGTCGGCCCAGTTGCATTGCTGATCTTGAAAAAAAGGCCTGTGTAGTATAGTACAACCTAACATGATTACTCAGCCCACATTCAGCGACACCGGAAAGGCCCAAACAAGGCTTGTGTATAACTTTTTGAAGTCACTGAGCTCAATTAATAACTTAAGAAAAAATTTAGATTACAGTGGAACCTAATTAAAAGCTGTCACGAGCAAATAAATAATTCAACGGGTCCTACTTGTGCGTGTGCGCGTGTGTGTGCGTGTGTGTGTGTGTGAGAGAGAGAGATAGAGAGAGAGAGAGACCCATCGGTTGATGCTCGTAAATACATCTTTCAGCCATATGCATTGCTGATGCTCAGTAAAAACTTATATAGTTGACACAATCATATAGAACATCATAGCACACTGAACTTGCATACAAAAATTTCACGCAGGCGGCACAATCAAGATGGAAGCAGTGGATCACTACGGGAAGGGCTATGTTGAAACCAACGAAGTCATACATAACGGTTCATCATCTTTATCAATGACGGGAAAATATCTTGAATGTTGTGCAAAGAAAACAGACAGACAACACAATAAGTTCTGCTAGCACATTAAGTTGACGTACAACCCATTCTAAAAAAAGTCCAGTACAAAATTAGAACAGGTCACAGTCAAATGTACTGGCATATCAGTGCTTCACACCCATAGCTCGGATTTAACTAGTATCTGACAAGATTCAGTTGTTACCTCAAATTAGAGCACATCCAGGCAGCCAGCCCTGCCTCTTCTCCCAAAGAAGCAGTGGCCTCCGCCGCGCGATGGACTAGGCCCTGTGCCATCCATCGTTCCGAGCAACACGGGGAAAGTCTGACGTTGACTCCTGTAATGGACATCGTCGACGGCCCCTGGCACCAGCGGCGGCGGCAGGACTTCGATTGATGGATTGACCACTTCTTCGACATGCACGAACACTCGATACAGGTACATCCCTAACATGGTCCGCGGCGGCCTTGGTGGCGACGAATAGTACAACCCCGGTTCCTGCACCGGTATCTCAACACCAATCACCTTCGGTATGGTGGACGGCTTCTTCATCCATGCCATAACCGTCAGAGCCCAGCTGTCTGGAGGAACAAACATACTTATGAGCTCACCTCCAAGGTCGTTGATAAGCTCGTTCATGGACTCGCTGTTCCAAGCACATCGAGGCATGCCGTGGAAGGTACGCTTTGTTAAAAACTCAAGCTCAGAGGGCATCGAGCCCCATCCTGGGTGCCACCGATCAAAGCTCACCAGCGTGCCATCGCAGAACAAACATCGGGAAGATTCGAACACACGACTGCAGTCGAAAGTTGTCCGGAACCTGACGAAGAAATCAGCCGGTGGCGGACAGACTTCGATGAGCAAGTCACTTATTTGGATGCCGTGCGCAATGCCAAGAGCTTTGACAAGGTCGTCCAGCGAGACGGGAGGCCGGTCGCCGTTGATGGTTACCATCAGCACTTTGCCGGCAAACTGGTCGTCAAGTGCCGCCATGCCACTGTTGAGCGACAGCACGCAGCGACCGAAGGCAGGATGGACCTCAGGATCTCCAGCTCGGAGATCCGCGTTGACCGGCGACATGATAGTGCGCTTGAGTACAGGGAGTACAGGAGGGGGATTTGGGGGAACTGGAGTAGGAATCGAGATTCCAGAGGTGGAGGAGGGGCGGGAGACTAGGGATGAAAAGGTAGCATGAATTTCGAGCACGCACCAATATGCTCTCGGCGCGCAAGCGCACGAAAACACCGGTGGCGCCCACATGTCGGCCTAAGAGTCCTTATTCTTTCTTTTTTGGAGAGCCCGGCCTTTTTTTCAGGATCTTTTGAGAGCCCGGCCTGAGAGTCATAATTGACCTGTTTGGCATTGCGTTACTACTCGGCCCGTATTCAACGACACCTCACTGGCCCAAACAAGTGTACATCATCGAAAAGACACTAAGCTCAAATTATATAACTTGAAAAAAGGAGATATACTCTGAACACTGGAGAATGGTGATGCCCTCATTTAGCCCACCAGTAGATCGAGAAAATAAACAGTTCGAAACAACGATATATACAACATTCAAACACTGACTAGTGACTACTACTGACATAAACAGCAAGACATGATAGTTCATAAGAAGTCTTGCTACACCACCAAAACGCACCCATCTGCAGCGCTCAGACTCTCGTGATCCAGACGAGAATGACATTCTAAACAGAAGCAACTATTACATAGTAAGAGTGACATAGACGAGGATGACCAAATGACAAGGAATATGCATAACAAAAGAAAGAACTACCCATCCAGAACTAGCAGCAAAGACAACAAAGTCATTCAAAGAGATGATCCAACACCATCATAATTTGCAGCCCCGCTTCAGCGACCAGTGATCCGGAGACACCAGTACTCCACCCTTTCGATGCAACAACCCAATTACCTATCAACCTGAAGGCTTGAACCACATCACTGCCTGTCGTAATTGAGACATCCAAGGATCAAAGTTAATCCGGATGCCTTTGTCATTCTCACCTTCTTTTGGCTGCAGGCTGTATCGTTGACAATCAGGGGAGTTTGCTCCCGAACTCCTAGGGCTCGCCGTGTAGACACAGTTTTCCATAGCAAACAGAGCCTCTCTGCCATCAAGGTCCTTGCCAACGGTGATCTCCTGGTTAATCGGATAACTGAGTCCGAGAAACAGAGAGTGTGAACCAAGGCTGTTTACCCGCCTCCAACTAAAAAATCCTAAAGGCCCCAACAAGCTGGTATCCTGCTCATAGACGTAACAGCCACTGTCCGGATACTCACGTATTACACGGTGCTTGTATACAGTGGGGTTTTTGCAATATAACTTTTCCGGCTCATGTGTCTGAATGATCATCAGTCTTTTGCCGTCGTCTGATTGAGCGAGGAACCAGTTGTGCTTCCCTGTTTTTGGCAAGGGTGGCGTGATTACAAAGGGCCGTAACTGTAGGGACACTGCATCATATCAAAAAGGACAGGCATTGTTAATGTAAGATCAGCATTGTTCAGAGTATGAGTAGGATAATGCAAGAAACAGCATTGATATGTCCCTGTTGGAACTGGGAGGAAAATACAGGGAAATGTATACTGGGTTCGAAAATATAGAAGTGCCATGCATGGTTATACTCATGTTATCTCGCAATCGATTCTTCACAGGAAACTACCATGTCATGCATGTTATGTACTCCCTCCGTTCCCAAATATTTGTATTTCTAGGCATTTCAAATAGACACAACATACAGATGTATGTAGACATATTTTAGAGTGTAGATTCACTCATTTTGCTCCGTATGTAGTCACTTGTTAAAATCTCTAGAAAGGAAAATATTTGGGAATGGAGGGAGTAATCATGTTCTGTCCTCACAAACAAATTCTTCAAGGTAACTAACAGACCATGAATTGTTATATACTCGTGTTCTGTGGGCAAAATTTTTGTGAGGATATTATTCTAGCCATTGATTGCTGAAGGACGAATATAGGTATGTACACATGGTAAGCATTGCAGGGTTTCACTACTTCCAAATATAGAGTTCTCCATATGCACATTTACTTCCCTAATGTATGGTTAGATGAAACCAACAGTGTGGTGCATGTTTCTACATCATGAAAATGAGGAAACTAACATGGCCATTGATACACACTCATATTTAGTAGTAGTATATAGATTACTATAAAATAAGGATAATATCCATATATTCCTAACCGTTTGATTATTCAGGGTACAAATTGGCTGTAATGACATGGTCACAATCGCATGAATTAACTCATTCCAAATATAACTGATTTATGGCGTCTCTAATACATTGCCATAGTTCTACTCAAATTCTGCTCAAACAGGGATATGCCAATCATCACAAAAAGTTCAAACAGTGTCATGGCGTCATCATTAACATGAGACGGAAACAACTTACACGCGCCGTCCCAGCAATACGTGGTGCCATCTGCTTTGTCGGTCGCGTAGATGATGCCATTGTGTTCAATAGCATCACAGAAGTGTGTATCAGCTTTGACGATGATCCACTGCGAGCCGAGTTGTCTCCAGCTAAAGAAGGCACTGACGTAAAGATAGGCGAGTCCGCGGTCGAACAAGGCAATTAGCTTGAAGTCTGCGTAATTCGCATGTCATGTGGGCACTTGGCAGATTACAATCTTCTGCAAAACAAGGTCCGTGCAACTGACGTAGTAATCTAGATGACTTGGACCGCGATGGTAATACTCTATATAATCCAACGGAGGAAGGATAATCTCATGGGAGGTCTGGAAGTTCACGAGCACCAACTTTTTACCGTCTTCTCTGAAGGCAGCCATCCAGTGGGAGTTCATGCCGACCCAGTACATACCTGCCAAGAAGTTTCGGGCAATGGTGATCGGATCGATGTCGAGGGAAATGATGTACGGCGACCCACTACATACCTGCAAAGAAGTTTCGGCTAATGGAGATCGGATTGAAGTCGAGGGGCATCATGCACGCCTCCGTATCATGGTGAGCCAATCTCGCAAGACCAGATAGCAGCAAGCAGGGTGTCTTGAAAAGCTTAGGCCTTGCTTCGACGATGGTCGTGTGCATGTCCCTCGAGCATGCAGCCAGCCGCAGGGCGCTCAACATACCATACACGAACAACAGAGGTCGAGGATGTCACTGGGGAGATTGCTCCAATCGCGGCTCATATGGATGCTACGCGGTTCGCATTCGGCCATGGTGGAGTTTGGAAGGGGCTTGATTTACGGGGGAGAAGGATGTTGGTGCTGGAGCGGCTAGCGAGGAAATAGTGGTACTGGGGGAGGCGAGTGAGGCGACGGTACACGGGGGCACAGTGAGATGGAGACGGAGACGAAGACGGAGAAGGAGATGGAGATGGAGTGGTGCTATGGGAGTGGAGAGGGAAACGAGGCGAGGCGCCAATGTGTTGTACAGCGGCGGTGACAGACTGCGCAGTGCACAGGGTGAGGCTGACTTTGGTAACCCGAACACGCCGCCTGGACTAGTGTCAGGCGCAGGGTGTTGTCACTTCACTGTGAGGACCGGATGAATAGTATTTTGACCATCAAGTGTACCACAGTTGTACTACTACTACTACTAGTAGTAGAAACATGAGTACTCCAGTATTGTATAGCGGAAATAGGTCTCCCGTGCTAGCATGCCTGTTCACTTCATCGTTTAGGTATCATCCATATTGCAAGAAGAACCAAATTCTCATGCATGCCCAATCAACGCCCTGCCGCGATGCATGCAGTGGTCATTCTGGTGCATCAAGGACGGCATGCAGATCGTTCCACACTTGAGAAGAGGAAAAATGGAAAGGTAGAACGCGGCAGCAGAGGAAGAGAACGCTGGCTAACGAGGCTGGGAGGGGATCGAGCAGGAAGTTAATGCTCCACGCCTAAAGGCTTTGGGAAAACCTGATTTTCATAAGGTGACTTATACTCACCTAAACGGAGGGAGTATTCCTTAACTAGAGAATGTTGTGTCTCCCACTCACGCGCTCAAAAAAAAACTACAACACATTTTTTTATCTGTTTGCATAGGTCCCACCTATCAGGAAGGATGGGCACGTACACGAACAAGTACGACTCATTAGTCTACCCGCATAGCCTTTTCGTTTAGTCTACCTAGCCGTCTAATCAACTGCCTGCACGCCACTTCTCCCATTTACTTCTCCATCGGGAACCAATTCTCCTCGGCTTCTTCACCTCCCCTTCGTCTTCATTTGCATCCAAACCCCACTGCATTCACATTGTTTTAACCTCTTTAAATAATCATCTACTACTTCAGTTAGACTAGCCATCTAATCCTAATTCTCCAAACCATAGCCCTCCGTTCCAGCGGTTCCAAATGGCGAAAGAGATCGAGATGCAGGTTTTTAGCATCCAGCATGTCCTCGTCGAAGGCTCGAAAAGGTAGAGACGAGGGTCATCGGTCTCGACGCAGAGTACATGGAGCGTGCCCCTGGGAAGATCCAGCGTGCCGCCGTCCTTCAGCTGTGCCTCGAAGATGATGTTTTGGTGTACCACAGCATACACTTGCCCTCCATACCAGGTGAGCTTCACGATTTCTTGTCTCGGGAGGACGTATACTTCTGTGGGGCAGCCATCGAAGGGGACAAACAGAAGCTGGAGCCGTACAACCTTGATTTGAAAAGCATCGCTGACCTACAAACCAGAATCAAAATTCCTGTAGAAGATTGTGATAAACACACACCATCCCTATTCGACATAGCAAATTTTGTGCTCGGTACAAATCTTCAGAAGGGTGACGAGACGGTGGCATTAAGGTCGTCTGGATGGGAGAATTATCCCTTGACGTATGAGCGGATAAAATATGCTGCCCTCGATGCCCGTGTGAGTTTCGAGATAGCTGCAAGGTCCAAAGAGCTTGTTGCGAAGACGTCTCCCACACAGAATGAGAACAAGAAGAAGAAGAAGAAGAAGAAGAAGAAGAAGAAGAAGAAAAGGTTGCACCAGCAGGAGGGCATTATGGATGGATGAACTATTTCATCTGTTGTAAAAAAATTATTCCCTCTCGGTGTATATTGATATAGATGGACTATTTCGATGGTGTGCATGTCTTTGGAACAGAGTAGTAGCGTGGGTCCGCTTGACTATAAGGAACTATTTATCCGCATATATAGCTTTCTCTGCTACTCCTTCCAGTGATCGGTATGCAGTGCATGTGTCCGTAGACATGACAACTTGTCCATGGAAGTTCAACTACGGCGACCATCACGTTTCATCTCGCAATTCCCACGACGCCTCTCCAACCCACGACACCACGCCCCCCGACATGCGCCTCACCCCTCTCGGCCGCACCGCCCCTCTGCCTTTGTGTGCATGACATGTGGGCCACCTAAAATGCGGCGAGCATCAAGTTTCTACCACAGCCACCCGCGATTCCCACGACGCTGCTCGAACCCATGAAACCACACGTCCCCCAACCTGCGGCTCACCCCTCTTGGCCCCACTGGCCCTCTGCCTACGGGAGCATTACATGTGGACCAGTCACCTATCGGGTCCACATGTTATTGACTCAAAGGTAGGTGTAGTAATTAAGGCGCTGAAGCTCAGTCCCGACGGCCCTGAGAGGGAAATGTAACTCCTGCGCCAGGGCTTGTGGTGCTCCCGCAGCACGAACTCGTGCCAAACTCGAGATTTGTTTCTTTACTATACATGCACGCAACGATTTAATGGACATTGTAATCTCAACATGTGATGGGGAGCTCTAAATTTGAATGTGAAACTTATAAAACGAAAAGATTCAAAACAAATAAACTGGGAGAGAGGGAGTATATCGTAGGATGTGTCCCATACAAAATAAGTCCCCTGGTTTGTCACCGCGAAGATGCGGTTAGAAAGGAGCACAACGTCTTCCTACTTGTACGGCAACAAATCGGCCGCAGACAGCATGGTCCGCCTTTGACCGCCATGTGCAAGGTTCGTGCTATCTCATTCAATCTCACCGTGGTTCCATCGTACCAATTCATGCGGTGGCCCGTTGCATGGCTGATCCCAATGTTGGACAAAGGTTCTACGGGAACGGTGTCACCGTTGTAAATGTTGTGCAAATTGATGTTGGTACCCTCCCGTACATATGCAATCCAATCTCCACTCGCACCGAGCCTAACCTGTGAAACAGTGGGCAGGGGGAGAATTAGGAAATGGACACGGAAGTAGTCTTTAGAATGCATTTACTACCTGATCAAACTCATCTTACCTGCTCATCGGAGGAAATCCGAGTGCCCCTCAACGTCGGCATCTCAAGGGGCGTCAACTTGCAACTACGGCCACGCCGCGCTGGAGAGACCCCCAAGGAAACATCCTCGTGCATTCCACGGAACATCAAGATGCATTTGTATGAGTAGTTTATCTTGTGAGAGAAAAGGATGAACGAGGGAAGGCCTCTAGAGATAGAGATGGACACTACTACTACCAATGTGCTGGCCCGTGCGTTGCAATGGATCCAAAGTAGTAGAATAATACTTGTTCACGTGCTTGAAATATAAACACTCTAGTTTTGATATACATGTGTCAACAGACATGACAGCTTGTCCATGGAAGTTGAACCACGGCAACCATAACGTTTCTTGTTTCTACCACTGCCACACCCACACGCGATTCCCACGACGCCGCTCCAACCCACGGCACGACGTCCCCCGACGTGGACATGGATCCTCTGACGTGGCTATCACTGCCTTGCCCTGCCTTTCCTTCGCTGACAGGTGGGACCCACGCTTATGGGTCCCACATGTCAGTGACAGAATGGCAGGATTGTTCGCGTCAGGGGATCCTCATCCCCCCGACATGCCCCTCATCCCTCTCGGCCCCACCACTCCTCTGCCTTTGTGTGCATGACATGCGGGCCAGCTGAACTGCAGCGACCATCAACTTTCTACAACAGACACACCCGATTGGACGCGGTTTGCCTGCTCCGCTGCTGTGCTCCGATCCATACTCCCGCACCATCGAATTTTCATCCAGCGGCTGTGACACATTTTGTCCCGGGCATCAATCCTCAGCTGGAGTACTTATGTACTACAGTTAGTACCCGCCGGTGTGGCCATCTACGCCTCGTAACGCCCTGACGCCCAGCTGTGGCACCCTCGCCACGGCCACGCCACCACCGGCCGGTTCATCTCGAACGAGTGAGTCGCAAATCACGCCACCACCATGAGAATGACATGTGGGCCAGCCGCATTTAAGGTCCGCATGTCATTGACTCATAGGCCGGGCACTAAGCCACTTAAGTTCGGTCCCGTGGGCCCCGAGAGGGAAATGTAACTCCTGCGGCAGGCCTTGTGGTGCTCCCGCAGTACGAGCTCGTGCCAAAACTGGAATTTTTTTCTTACTACTACCAACTAGTACTAGTAAGGTACACATGCATTGCACGCATGAGATTCTGGTGGTTTGTGCATTATGCTTCTACATGTGGAGCTTTCTGGATTCTAACATGTGGCAAAATCTGGTGGAATGTAAGGTTAGGCAAGTTTGATTAACTTAGGTGAGTGTTTGGTTCAAGCCACACCTTAGGCAAGCCACACTAAGGCCCCACATGACATACACACAAAAAATGTGGCAAGATTCCCTTAGGCTTGCCAACTTGTGGCTCTCATTTTGAAGAACTAATAACTTTGCTTAAGCTTAGTTGTGGCAAAGTAAGTCATGAATTAAGTTCAACCATGGAGTCTTCTAGATTATACATGTGGCAGAATCTGGTGGATGATATCCAACGGCCAGTAGTGCTCGGATTTGCCATCTTTGTACCGTCGGATTGGCTTCATCCAACGACCAACTTTCAAAGTTTTTCACACACTATATAGGGGGTATAGATATAGATGTGCCGGTCCGTTGCAATGGATCCAAAGTATATCTATTTAGTGGAGTGCACTCTAAACACATTATCTATTTATTTTTCTCTAACCTTCCGTAGCCATGCAACCAAGCCACATAAGCTTCATGGGTGCCCCCCACATCATATTATTCATACTACGTTGATTGAAAAAAAGATAAATCACCCAAAACAAGATCTTCCCGTTTTTTGTTCCTACGATGTTGTGCCGTGCACGTACCTACTAGTTGTATAGTGGTAGTACTAGTAATATAGTATTAGGAGTACAAACTTGGTACTAGTAGGAGTAGTACTAGTACGGAATGCTCCTACTCTATCAACGAGTCCCGTCTGACACCAAATTTCTTGGCTTCCGTGCTACAGCTAGATCTTCCCCTCGTTTCTATTTTCCAACCCGGCGGCGGGCGGGGTGTCGGTTTGCTCAACGGCGGTCCCACATGAAAGTGAAAATGCTAGGCAACACGCCTTCCCTAAGCTATGTGTCGTGCCGGACGGGCCGTGTTGTACTCCCGATTCCCGGGCGTGTGGGGGTGCGACGCGAACGCAGCAGGTCTTTTCCTTTACCAGCAATGTGCCCGTGCGTTGCGATGGACCCAAAGTAGTAGAATAGTAGTATTTGTTCACAAACTTGAAAGAAATCACTATTGTTTTGATATACTCCTAATATATTACTCCCTCCGTACCTAAATATTTGTCTTTTTTGAGATTTCAAATGGACTATCAGATACGGATTATATAGACATATTCTAGTGTTTCTAGCAAGATGCCTGCACGTTGCACGAAGTTGATGGAAAAGGTAAGCACAACTTATAAATTGACGGATGGAGTACTAGTTATAGTGATGCATATAATTAAGCAAAGGGATCACACATGTGGGTATTGACTGGAACGAGAATGCAACAACACAATAAGAATTAAGGCCACGATGATGCGATCGCAGTGGTGGTTACAGAAGGCAAGAAGAAAGATGGATCCACGAACGTACGACCTCCTCCTCCTCAACTTAGTGCGCCGGGCCACCGACCGGCGGCTAAGGAGCGGCGGCTTTTGTGGCGAGGTCGAGGTGCTTCTCAGCAAAGGCATCCAAGGCTTCCAGCCGGTTGAGGAAGGCCAACGTCGTAGTGTCCTCACTGGCCTTGTAGATACCTATGTACACGATTTGCTCGTACACGTGGATGTGTAGGTCGACGAATTTTTGCAGGGCGAGGCGCCTCGCGGCGAGCGCGACCTCCAGGTGGACATTCTTCGTGGCGTCGGCGGGCAGTCGCAGGGCCACCAGTGCTTGAAAGAGGTTCCGGCCATGGAGGCCGATTAGGGTGGCAGGCAATGAGGAGCCCGGGCGCGCGGGTTGGAGGAGTACGGCGATGTCGTCCGTGAGCTTCTTGAGGACGGTGAACTTGTTGCTGGTGGCAACGATCATCTGGTCCAACTAAGAGTCATAGTTGGCGTCGACGGCGGCCATCCACCAGCCGGTCTCCAACACCGTCTGGAGACGATCCTCGGTGCCATGCCACAGGCCGGCGTCGTGGACCATCTGGCGCAGCCGCTGGCCGCTCACGCGCATTGCCGCCATGGGTCTGGAGTGAGCTATTTTGCGCTTAGTGTAGGTGCTTAGGTGCGTACGATGTGGTAGATGCATTGGAATGGAGGGGCGCCTTTATATGAGGGCAATGAGGGCAAACTGCGTTGCATTCACATCGTGCAGCCTCTTTTCCCGGACCTCCTCCCATTACTTCCCTCATGCATTAATTGAAGGAGGATGCATTGGTCGTTCAACATATCGGGAACCGCTACTCCCTCCCTCGTCTGCATTAATGCCGTATCGGGAACTGCGCCGCCCGCTGTCAAATCGAATACTCCCTCCGTCTAGGTGAGTATTAAGTCATCTTACGAAAACCAAATAGTAAACACATAGGCGTGGTGCATTAACTCTCACGTTGTTTCTTATTTTTTGACATAAATAGAGGAATCAACCAAGAAGAGATGTGGGGCTTGTATGCTTTTAATGACTTGAGACTATCAAACATGACATGCAGTGGTCAGTTCGTTGCACAAGAACAAATACAACCCACGTCAGCACACACGCATCTTATATAGCATCACATCCAATGGCTATAAAAGATGAATGAGACCAAATTATATCTCATCTAGATGAGTTCTAGCAAAACTGTATTAATAATACTTAGTACTCATGCGCCATGTATCATATATTAGTATCATGTAGTACTTTATTTATTGCCATGTATGACACATAGTACTCAACTCTCTCTCTTTCTTCATTTAATTCTATGACACCGCATCAAAATTGCTAAGGCTAGTACCATTACAACCAGCCTTAGCAAATACTAAACATTAAGTTCTCTCGTTTTCCTCTCCACCTTGGTCACCTAGACGGAGGGAGTATACTACGCGGGCTTTTCCTGCGCGGTAGGCGGGGCACTTCCGCCTAGTCGGTTCGACAGAGATGCGAGAAGACGAGGGAGTAGGCTGCTGCAAACGTAGGGCTGTGTGATTTGACAGCGAGTTACTGCTGGATAGGTGGGGCCCCGTGATTTGACTTGCCATTATCATTTTAACTACGGCGCTACGACCGGCGTGAGTCTCCCGATTCCTGACCACCTCCATACAGGTGCCTCTCCCAAGGCTCCACCATGTAGTAGAGGCTGGCTCTTGCATGAGAGCCCACTTCTCCACTTTTTCCTTGCCTCTCTTTCCTCCACATATGCAAAAATGCCATGTAAAGCGCACTATTGTACTTACTTGCTCCTACAGGTGCTTAAGCTTGCCACATAGGCATAAATTCTGATGTGGCAAGTTAATCAAGAAGAGAGAGACTAGTTTGGTGACCCAAGGAAGAAACGGTGCTAAGCGCGTGTACCTAGGTGAAAAGGCAATTTTGAGTCTATAGCTAATTAAATGAAGCAAACTTAGCAACACCATTTCATTGGAAGAGGTCACTCCTTGGCAAATGCAATAAATACTAGTACTCCCTGTGTCCCATAATATAAGAACGTTTTTGGCACTACACTAGTGTCAAAAACGTTCTTATATTATGGGACGGAGGGAGTACGAAGAAAGAGATAGAGAGAAGTAAAAAAAATACACTTATAGCCAACCTTATAGCCAAAACCTTGTTGTAGTATGAGTGACTAAGTGATGACTATGTATGACATGCCAACATCAGATAGCCTAACGCACCGTGTTAAATCTCCAAGGGCGCGACCGCACGAACGACGCGACGGTCGTGGTAGGCGCGACCACGATACGGGCTACTGGCAGCCCTTGGATCTGAGATCAAACGGTCGCATGCTAAGTTGCTGAAAATTTGCAGAATAACCCTCCAGGATAGGATATTCACCCATAGGTCTAGAATCACGCCATGCAACCGTTCGATCTCAGATCCAAGGGCTCTCGAAAGCCCGTATCATGGGAGAATGGAAAGCCACTACCCTGCCCTTCGCACGCTGGCAGTTCGCTCCTACTCGTCCCCGCACGTCCTTCAATACTACGGCGGTTCGCTCCTAGTTGTCCCGTCCATTCACATTACGGCAGTTCCACTAATCCTAACCCTCCTCCCAAATCCATGGCGTCCCAAATCTCCCCGATCAGCGGTGAGTACAAGGTTAGAACCATCACCGGCGATGAGTTCGACATCATCTACACCCGTTCTTCCGCGACGGTGAAAGGATGCCTTTCTCGCTTCAGACGCATGTTTGAAGACTCAGATGATGAGTGGGTCGCTGGGCTAGATGTTGAGTACACCACAGTCCTGGGACGAGAGAAGGATCTAAAGGACGAAGAGAGGAAGAAGCCCGCCGTGATCCAGGTTTGCGTGCATGACTTATGCTTGGTCTACCACATATGCCATGCCGACGTTGAGTGACAGGATTTTAAGGACTTCCTCGAGAGCAACCTAGTCAAATTCGTTACTGTAGACTTTGGTAACGACAAAGAAGTCCTGCGTTGGATAGGCCTCGTTGTAGGCAACACCTTCGACCTCCAGAAGAATCGGCTGGTGTCCTCTCGTCAGCCTTCAATGCTGACCCTGGCAGGAGCCATGGTTCATCCTTCGTATGGTAAACTGGAGAAACCTCCATACACGTTTCATCGTCATGCATGGCAGTGGAATGTACTAGATATAGACCACATCCACTACGCTGCAATGGATGGCTACCTTTGCTTCAATATCTACAAGGGTTGGATGAAGAGCAACAGCCAAGTGTGCAGTTCAAGCAAAGAAGTATCGGCCAAGAGGAAGAGGGACAAGGACGAAGTCGAGGACGTGGACGAGGACTCCGAGTAAGGTGGTAGTGTCGTTGCTCAGGGTGGTTCTAATGCAGTGTCTACCGGAATAGTTGCAAAGTTTAATTTCAGGTGTGCTTAATTTAATTTGAGGGGTGTGTTGTGCTGAGTCCCCAGCAGAACTATGTTATGTTTCTTCTTGTTACTTTAACACTTCAGTACGTACATACTAGTATTTCTTACATTTCATCTTTTAGTTGGTATAGTACTACCACTCGTTTCTTCACATTATATACGTACAATATATATGGCCAACATCATATAGCCAGCAGTTTAGTTGTCAATGAATTTAAGGGTGCTTAGTTTTGTCAAAGAATTCCAGGGTGCTTAGTTTTATTTGAGGGGTGGGTTGTGCACTTGTGCTGGACACCATTATTGTGACAAGCCTTTTTAATAGTACTATATGCATAATTTGGCGACGAGCACTCTCTATATGTACCACCTTTTTTTTAATTTCAAGTTTTGCTCCATGGCGCAATCCATCGATACTACTATTGTACAAAAGTGGAGTATATACATTTTTTAAAAGGCTAGAGGGCGGGGCAGTCTAGCTCGGTCGGTTTCACGAGAGGCGAGGGCCTTTGTGATTTGACGGCTCATTACTGCGGTCAAATCGAATAGTACTGCGCCTCCCGCTGCATGCCCGGCGCCTCCATTTAACCCCTCCGTTAAACCCGCATGCAAACCGAGAATCCTACTCCTGCCACACGTCCGTTCATGAGCGGGCTGGAATTAAACGCAACACCGGCCGAGCTCCTCCCGTCCGCCCTCAGTTTAAACGAGGCCAGACGCCGGCCAAGCTCCTACCGTCCGCCCTCTATTTACACGAGGCAAGACAGACAGCGGGCAAGAATCGCACCCCTCCGCCGCTCCCCCATCTCCTCCTTCACCATTTTCTCCACTCTTCCGATGGCTTCCGATGAGCCATTCTACGGCATATTACCCGGCTGGGTGGCCCGCCGAGCCCTCCGGATACGGGCGAGGCCGCTTGGTGCTTCACCAACCTCGCTTGGCCCGACGGAGCCAGTTGCCGCCCCAAGTAGGCGCGTGGTTCAGCAACTCGCCGCTCTAGTTCAGCCCGATGAGGAGTGGCGAGTTGCTCCACGCCGGCACGGTGGCTAGCACGCCGGTACGGGTGCCGTCGCTGCCGCGTCGTACCGCGCCACCAGTGTCTGTGGTGGCCGCGCCTCCCGTGTCTGTGGGCGCGCCTCCCGTGCCTGCGGCAGCGCCATGCAGGCAGAGACAGAAGCCGGGTGCGTGGAGAGCGACGAGTCGGTGGCCAGCTTCTCCGTGTCCGCCGCCATCATCGAGGAGAAGTAGAACACGGGAGGCCGCCGCCACTTGGGACCCATTAAGGCCACTGCCGAGGCGACGACCGCGGATTCAGGTGGTTTCTTTGCTGCTTCGTCTCTTTCGAGGACCTTCGTTGACCCCGCAAGTGTCTGACGGACATGAGGAAGACAAAGGGATCCGCGGGCGGCCATTTAGAACTAAAATAAGTCTAGATACATCCATTTCTAGGACAAGTATTTCCGGACGGAGGAAGTATTAATTATACAAGAGAGTCGGATTGGCACCTCTTAGTTCATGTAAATGTAATGAAATCCATCATGTTTATATGAAGATCCGGCTTTTTTATACGAGATCCTTCATGCTTATATGAAATCAGTTCGTGTTTGCACGAATTTCATCTGGTTGGTTAGAGTTGTAAAAATGTATGCCGTTGGCGTTTGATGTCGTCCTCCGCTTAAGGAAGCGGGAGGAAATTTGCCGGCTGCCGTTGGAGATGCTCTTTATGCTGGAAATAATAGAGTGACATCCAAACCATTTGAGTTAATTGCCTGTATGATTGTCCCTCTATAAAAAGTTAATTGCATGTACAGTGTACACGTGACTTGCAGGGTGGCTACAGCTTCATACAGAAAGTTAAAAAGAAACAAGTCCATCCTTAATCTTGTATTCTAAGTACTCTGTGGGTTCCACTGTCAGTACAGTAGCGAAAGAAGTATATATTAAATAAGTAGAGTAATATATAATATAAAAATATAAAGTTAAAAGACAGAATTCGAACTCATGTCATCGCGTTGCGAGCATCCAGCGCTAACCAGCCCAGCACATTTTTGTTGTAGACCATGCTGGAGATATATCTCCATGTCTACTCTTATATATACTCCATTCGTTCCTAAATATTTGTCTTTTTTAGATTTTAAATGGACTACCACATACGGATGTGTACGTAGACATATTTTAGAGTGTAGATTCACTCATTTTGCTCCATATGTCTTTTCAGGAAGGGGTCAGATTTGTCCTTGATTTATTTATGAGGTATCCAGATGGCACTGCACCACCAAGAAAAGAGGGTAACATCAAAATTATGGACTACTTTTTTGAGTATGTTGGTAAGGTCCGGTCATAGTCACTTGTTGAAATCTCTAAAAAAGACAAATACTCCCTCCGTCCGGAAATACTTGTCATCAAAATGGATAAAAGGAAATGTATCGAGACGTATTTTAGTTTTAGATATGTCTATTTTTATCCATTTTGATGACAAGTATTTTCGGACGGAGGGAGTAGAAAACAGAGTTGGTGATGATGCTGTGCGTGCCATCCTGCAATATAGGCCATCGGATTTATATCTAACGGATAGGAAAGAAACTATGGCGATTTTGCAAAAATATACCCACACATCTCTCCACATTCGCAAATAAGGCCTACCCTCGTTCAACCTTTTCTCTCACAAGATAAACTACTCATACAAATGCATCTTGATGTTCCGTGCAACGCACGGGCAGCTAGCTATTTTTTTTTAAAATAGTTGCTGCACTAATTGGGTTGAAGTGATATATTTTATGTCTGCCCCGAATGATTTCAGATTCACTAGTAGTAACAAAGAAAAGGTTGCCTTGTTAATTAACAGAAAACAGGGTGAAAACTATCACATGAGGCCGGTAAAAACAAGGCACACTGGGTTCAGCGTCATCGTCACTACAGCTGTGCGCGCGCGAGAAGTCTACATATCGAGGGGGCTACCGAGCGAGGCACCGAGACACAATGTTTGAGAGAGAAACCAATTGACAGATTATGATCAGATCGAGTTGTCACCCTTCTGCTATCATTGTTGGGGGCGGGGAAGGAGAGAAAGACGTATCGAGAGTGTGCGCGGTAGGCACAGAGGCACAACTAGCGAGTGTGTGTGTGTGTGTTTGAAAGAGGACTAGATAGATTATTATCAAGATCGATGTGCCACCCTACTCCTTCGGTGCCGGGTAGTGTTTGTGTGTGTGTGTATGTTTGAAGAGAAGCCAGTCGATAGATTAGTATCAAGATCGAGGTGTCACCCTACTCCTTCGGTGTTGGGAAGTGTGGGTGTGTGTGGGGGGGGGGGGCAGTGACACTCACATATCTCTACTCTTATAAAAAACAGAGTTGGTGATGATGGTGTTCCTGCCTTCCTGCAATATAGGCCATCCGATTTATATCCGACGGACAGGAAGGAAACTATGGCAATTTTGCAAAAATATACCCACACCCCTCTCCGCATTTGCAAATAAGGCATTCCCTCGTTCATCCTTTTCTCCCACAAGATAAACTTCTCATACAAATGCATCTTGATGTTCCGTGCAACGCATGGGCATCTTGCTAGTAGGGAGAAGGAGTTTGTGTGACACATATCTAGCTATATTAAGGGATAGGTAGATAGCATATGTGTGAGAGACATTATTATACTTTGAGACATTAGTGGCTGTGGGTGGGCGGAATTAAAGGGGTGGGCGTGTTAGACATAGAGAGCGTGTGTGTTTCTGTGTGAGAGACTTGTAGGACGGGGTAGAAAGACGAATTTAACCCTGACGGAGGGAGAGAAATACACGAAGTGCGCGTGTGTGATTCTAATGCCCACAGGGAAATGAGATATGTATGCGTATGAGAGAGATTGCACAATTCATTCACGTATCACTATCTAGCGATCGTGGACGTGCATCGCTTGAACATAAGTCAATATCTACTTCGTATCGTGGCCAAAGGTACAATATCGATTCAACGCTATAAAGATGGACACTCAAATATCACATTTTTTCTATTTAAATAAACCTTTTCAGTTGTGCATGCCAAAGTTACAGTGATGTTTCTTCAAACAACCAATGTAGCTATCATGTATATGGACCATTGTTACTCTTGTATTCAAATTCATTAGTCTTGGATGATTTAAGTTTCTATTTTGAAGTAATATATGTAATATTCATATATGAATTCAACGGGTACGCAATTTATGAAATGGAGGCTATGTAATCATATGAGGTAACACTTTTAAGTAGCTGACTACAATATCCATTTCTTTTTGTGCGCCTCTACACTAACACGTCAATGCATTATGTTTGAAGTAAATAACCAATGGCACTAAATTATCTATTTACCCGAGAAATACATAGGCTGAGCGTTTGATCCCTTTTTTTGTGAACGCGCCACTACACCCGTACGATTGGTCGCGCCCGTGTGAACGTCCAAGTTATCGGCGCATCATCCCGAGTTATTGTCTTTTTTCTGGGGTGGACTTCACACCAGTTATTAACTGCTGACGCGTGCCCCGTGTACACAGTCTAGCATGACCTTCCCGCTAGCACGGTCCAAAATTAGTTGAAACTAGATACGATCGATCCCGCGGGCGGCAAAATCTCCCGCCTCCTTCTAAAATTTCCGCCACCTTAGTCTTTAGCATGCGAAATCCCCCTTTTGTCCTTGGTGCACGGATACCAACAGTTACAATACCGCCCTCATCTACATGATAGGTCGGGGCTGCTTTGGTAACTTCTGGTTCCCCCACTACACGGCACCCCCATTTTCTCTCCCCCTCCCGCAAAAACGACTAATTCCACAACACCAGAGCATCTTACATCACGCCGTCCGTACTTCATCGCCCTTTCTCCCCTCCCCTCTCGAAACCCTAGACTGCTCATCCACCGGCGTACCATAGCCCATTCACTGCCAGCGGCGTCCACCTCGCCGGATCTGCTTCTGCGGCCGCATCTACCCCTCCCACCTCCCCTAGAAACAAGTAGACTGCTCATCCACCACTGTACCACAGCCCATTCAGTGCCGGCCTTGTCCACGGCGCCGGATCTGCTTCGCCGGTACTCTCGTCAACCGCCGCGCATCTGCAGCGGCTCATTCGTACTCCCCACCAGAGACGCTTCGTCCACACCCCCCGGAGCCGCCCCACCGATGCCCCTGTCGACGGCCTCTGATCCTCTTCGCCGACACCTTCCTCAACCGTACCGGAGCCGCTTCGCCGACACCTTCCTCAACCCTACCGGAGCCGCTTCGCCGACACCATCATCAACCCTACCGGAGTAGCTTCGCCTATACCATTCTCAACCCTACCGGGGCCGCTTTGCCAACTCACAAGTCCACGGCCTCAGATCCGCTTCCTCGCACCCTCATCCAACCTACCGGAGCAGCTTCTGACGCCCCGTCCACGGCCGCAGATCCACATCGTCGACACCACCCTTAACCCAACCACCGGAGCAGCTTCTGGCACCCCGTTCACGGTCGCAGATCCGCATCGTCGACACCATCCTTAACCCAACCACCGGAGCAGCTTCTGACGCCCCGTCCACG
>NC_057799.1:557387576-557402944 GCF_018294505.1 Triticum aestivum
TCCGCATTGTCGACACCATCCTTAACCCAACCACCGGAGCAGCTTCTGACGCCCCGTCCACGGCCACAGATCCGCGTCGTCGACACCATCCTTAACCCAACCACCGGAGCAGCTTCACCTACGCCCTCGTCCACGGCCACAGATCCGCTTCGCCCACACCGTAGTCCACCCTACCGGAGCCGCTCCACAAACACCCTACTCGACGGTTCTAGATCTCCTTACCGGACCCCGGTAGCCAGCGCAGCGTCATCACCATCGACGTTTCTAACCTGATTCCCACTGTCTGGAGAGATGCCAAGCACCCACCACGGCCTAGGTACTTGTCACCTTTAAACCCGTCCAGCATCACCTGCCCGATGTACTTCAAATATACTAACCGGTCGCTGTTATCTGTTATGCAGCTGGCAAAAACTACAAGGACGATGTTTCTTCTGGATCTAACAGCTTGGCCAACCAAGATCCTAGACTGAGGCATTGCTATGATCTTGTAAGCGCGTCTCTCTCTCTTGTATTGTTCTGTGCCTGCCAGCGTGCTTTGCTAGGATTTTCGACCAGTAATCCCTTTGTGCAGACAATGATTTCTACTACTGGCTGCTAAATTAGATATGTAGATGTCATACATGATACTACCTCCTACCTCCGTTCCTAAATATAAGTCTTTCTAGAGATTCCACTATAGGCTACATACGGAGCAAAATGAGTGAATCTACACTCGAAAATGCATCTATATACATCTATATGTAGTCCATACTGGAATCTCTACAAAGACATATATTTAGGAACAGGGGCAGTACATTACACAAAATCGTAGGTGGCATGTAGGAATTCCAGTGCACTACATTAGGCTCCCTTAGAGTGCCTGCTAGTCCAGCATACAGAGTCATGGCTAGTTTATGGTACGCACACAATCGTTAATTGGTGGTTTAAATATGCGCAAGGGATATGCAATGTAGTATCATGTAGGGATGTTTGAAATTAGCCGTGTCAACTTGCAGATAGGGTTACACAATGAAAAAGTACAAGATGTATGTGGCAATTTCATGGAACATCGCAAAAAAAAGGAGAGGCATCGGTGAGCCTATACAGTGTGCTATGGTACGTCGCTCCTCCATTGCAATCATCGTGACATGTTATTTGTATGCCAGTTCTATTAGCCAAGTTTCTTAGGGACAGTTATTACGAGTTATCCTAAGAAAATAAGCACCTGTGAATATAAGCTCCATGTAATAAGCCAACCAGTTATTTTCATTTTGTTTTTAGCTTATCTTTGGCATGATCAGTGGAAAGTCTAGATTGCATTATATTTTTTTTATTTTGCTGCCCATATGGAAATTAATTTGACTTGCAAACATCACAAATTGAACCCAGTGCAGTAATTAATATGATAGAAAAATAGACCATCACTATTTGCTCAAAATGCAAATACAAAGATACCATCTACTTGGAACAATCTACTTTGGTCAATGTTTTCCATAGAGATCCCATTGCCTAATTTAAACAAAGAACGCATGACCCACATTTAAATGAAGAACAATTATTTATTGAAATTCGATGGTCCAAGTGGTTGGTTATTATCGTATAGCAACACCACCTGAAAGCATCATATAGCAGCAGCAGCTCATAGCAACTCATCATACAGCAGCAGCAGTCTGCAATTCATCATATACCAATTCATCATATAGCAACAGCAGCAGGAGCAGCTTGTAGCAACTCATCATATAGCAGCAGCAGCTCATAGCAATTCATCATATAGCAGCAGCAGCTCATAGCAACTCATCATACAGTAGCAGCAGCTCATAGCAATTCATCATATAGCAGCAGCAGGAGCAGCTCATAGCAATGCATCATATAGCAGCAGCAGAAGCAGCTCATAGCAATTCATCGTATAGTGGATCAGAATGAAAATTTGGCAAAAAAACAGAGGAGATCCTCACCTTGTTGGATGAGCTCATCCTTCAACAGCACCTCAAGGCCATGGCCTGGAAGGAGGGGAGGGGGAATAAGGTGCCTTCTGCCGCAGTGTGGCATCAGCCGTAGTTGTGCAGCGCCCACCGGAGTAGTGCGTTGGACGAACCACAATGGAGTAGCTGCTGGAGACCATGAGAATGAGGGGAGTGTTGGGAATCGTAGCATAATTTAAAATTTTCCTACGCTCACCAAGATGCATCTATGGAGTCTACTAGCAACGAGGGGAAAGGAGTGCATCTACATACCCTTGTAGATCGCGAGCGGAAGCGTTCCAATGAACGTGGATGACGGAGTCGTACTCGCCGTGATCCAAATCACCGATGACCGAGTGCCGAACGAACGGCACCTCCACGTTCAACACACGTACGGTGCAGCGACGTCTCCTCCTTCTTGATCCAGCAAGGGGAAAGGAGAGGTTGATGGAGATCCAACAGCACGACGGCGTGGTGGTGGATGTAGCGGGTCTCCGGCAGGGCTTCGCCGAGCTTCTGCGAGAGAGAGAGAGGTGTTGCAGGGGAGGAGGGAGGCGCCCAAGGCTTAGATGATGCTGCCCTCCCTTCCCCCCACTATATATAGGGCCACGGGAGAGGGGGGGCGCAGCCTTGCCCCTTCCTCTAAGGAAGGGTGCGGCCAGGGGGGAGTCCTTCCCCCCCAAGGCACCTCGGAGGTGCCTTCCCCTTTTAGGACTCTCCCCTTTTTCTTATCTCTTGCGCATGGGCCTCTTGGGCTGGTGCCCTTGGCCCATATAGGCCAAGGCGCACCCCTTACAGCCCATGTGGCCCCCCGGGGCTGGTGGACCCCCGGACCCGTTTCGGCACTCCCGGTACAATACCGATAAAGCGCGAAACTTTTCCGGCGACCAAAATAAGACTTTATATAAATCTTTACCTCCGGACCATTCCGGAACCTCTCGTGACGTCCGGGATCTCATCCGGGACTCCGAACAACTTTCGGGTTTCCGCATACATATATCTCTACAACCCTAGCGTCACCGGACCTTAAGTGTGTAGACCCTACGGGTTCGGGAGACATGCAGACATGACCGAGACGCCTCTCCGGTCAATAACCAACAGCGGGATTTGGATACCCATGTTGGCTCCCACATGCTCCACGATGATCTCATCGGATGAACCACGGTGTCGAGGATTCAATCAATCCGTATGCAATTCCCTTTGTCAAACGGTATGTTACTTGCCCGAGATTCGATCGTCGGTATCCCAATACCTTGTTCAATCTCGTTACCGGCAAGTCTCTTTAATCGTACCACAATGCATGATCCCGTGACTAATGCCTTAGTCACATTGAGCTCATTATGATGATGCATTACCGAGTGGGCCCAGAGATACCTCTCCGTTTACACGGAGTGACAAATCCCAGTCTCGATCCGTGCCAACCCAACAGACACTTTCGGAGATACCCGTAATGCACCTTTATAGTCACCCAGTTACGTTGTGACGTTTGGCACACCCAAAGCACTCCTACGGTATCCGGGAGTTGCACGATCTCATGGTCTAAGGAAAAGATACTTGACATTGGAAAAGCTCTAGCAAACGAAACTACACGATCTTTTATGCTATGCTTAAGTTGGGTCTTGTCCATCACATCATTCTCCTAATGATGTGATCCCGTTATCAATGACATCCAATGTCCATAGTCAGGAAACCATGACTATCTGTTGATCAACGAGCTAGTCAACTAGAGGCTTACTAGGGACAGGTTGTGGTCTATGTATTCACACATGTATTACGATTTCCGGACAATACAATTATAGCATGAATAATAGACAATTACCATGAACAAAGAAATATAATAATAACCATTTATTATTGCCTCTAGGGCATATTTCCAACAGTCTCCCACTTGCACTAGAGTCAATAATCTAGTTCACATCACCATGTGATTAACACTCACTGGTCACATCACCATGTGACCAACATCTAAAGAGTTTACTAGAGTCATCAATCTAGTTCACATCATTATGTGATTATCACTCAATGTGTTCTGGTTTGGTCATGTTATGCTTGTGAGAGAGGTTATTTGTCAACGGGTCTGAACCTTTCAGAACCGTGTGCTTTACGAATATCTATGTCATCTTGTGGATGCTACCACGCGCTATTTGGAGCCAGTTCAAATAATTGCTCTACTATACGAATCCGGTTTACTACTCAGAGTTATCCGGATTAGTGTCAAAGTTCGCATCGACGTAACCCTTTACGACGAACTCCTTTCCACCTCCATAATCGAGAAAAATTCCTTAATCCACTAGGTACTAAGGATAAGTTCGACCGCTGTCATGAGATCCTTTCCGGATCACCATTGTACCCCCTTGACCAACTCATGGCAAGGCACACTACATGTGCGGTACACAGCATAGCATACTATAGAGCCTACGTCTAAAGCATAGGGGACGACCTTCGTCCTTTCTCTATCTTCTGCTGTGGTCAGGTCTTGAGTCTCACTCAATACTCACACCTTGTAACACAGTCAAGAACTCCTTCTTTGCTGATCTATTTTGAACTCTTTCAAAATCATGTCAAGGTGTGCTGTCTTTTGAAAGTATCATCAGGCGTCTTGATCTATCTCTATGGATATTGATGCCCAATATGTAAGCAGCTTTATCCAGGTCTTCCTTTGAAAAACTCCTTTCAAACAACCCTTTATGCTTTCCAGAAATTTTACATCATTTCGGATCAACAATATGTCATTCACATATACTTATCAGAAATGTTGTAGCGCTCCCACTCACTTTATTGTAAATACAAGTTTCTAACAAACTTTGTATAAACCCAAAAACTTTGATCACCCCATCAAAGCATATATTCTGACTCCGAGATGCTTTCTCTAATCCATGGAAGGATCGCTGGAGCTAGCATACCTTTTAGCATCCTTAGGATCGACAAAACCTTTCTGATTGTATCACATTTCCTTACGAAAACTGGTAAGGAAACTTGTTTTGACATCCATCTGCCAGATTTCATAAATGTAGCTAATGCTAACATGATTCCGACGGACCTAAGCATCGCTACGGATGAGAAAAACTCATCGTAGTCAACTCCTTGAACTTGTGAAAATACTCTTTGCCACAAGTCGAGCTTCATAGACGGTAACATTACCGTCCATGTCCGTCTTCTTCTTAAAGATCCATTTATCTCAATGGCTTGCCGATCATCGGGGCAAGCTCACCAAAGTCCATGCTTTGTTCTGATACATGGATTCTATCTCGGATTTCATGGCCTCGAGCCATTCGTCGGAATATGGGCCCACCATTGCTTCTCCATAGCTCGTAGGTTCATTGTTGTCTAGCAACATGAATTCCAAGACAGGATCACGCATTACTCTGAAGTAGTGCGCATCCTCGTCGTCCTACGAGGTTTGGTAATGACTTGATCCGAAGTTTCATGATCACTATCATAAGCTTCCACTTCAATTGGTGTAGGTGCCACAGGAACAACTTCCTGTGCCCTGCTACACACTAGTTGAAGCGACGGTTCAATAACCTTATCAAGTCTCCACCATCCTCCCACTCAATTCTTTCGAGAGAAACTTTTCCTCGAGAAAGGACTCGTTTCTAGAAGCAATTACTTTTGCTTACAGATCTGAAATAGGAGGTATACCCAACTGTTTTTGGGTATTCTATGAAGATGCATTTATCCACTTTGGGTTCGAGCTTATCACCTGAAACTTTTTCACATAAGCATCGCAGCCCCAAACTTTTAAGAAACGACAACTTAGGTTTCTATAAACGGTGTCGTCTCAACGGAATTGCGTGGTGCCCCTTTTAAAGTGAATGCGGTTGTCTCTAATGCCTAACCCATAAACGATAGTGGTAATTTGATAAGAAACATCATGGTATGCACCATATCCAATAGGGTGCAGTTATGATGTTCGGACACACCATCACACTATGGTGTTCCAGGCGGTATTAATTGTGAAACACTTTCCACAATGTCTCAATTGTGTGCCAAACTCGTAACTCAGATACTCATCTCTATGATCATATCACAGACATTTTATCCTCTTGTCACGATGATCTTCAACTTCACTCTGAAATAACTTGAACATTTCAATAATTCAGACTTGTGTTTCATCAAGTAAATACACTCAGCATCTACTCAAATCATCTGTGAAGTAAGAACACAACGATATCCACTGCATGCCTCAGCACTCATTGGACTGCATACATCAAAATGTATTACTTCCAATAAGTTGCTCTCTTGTTCCATCTTACTGAAAACGAGGCCTTTCAGTCATCTTGCCCATGTGGTATGATTTGCATGTCTCAAGTGTTTCAAAATCAAGTGAGTCCAAACGATCCATCTGCATGGAGTTTCTTCATGCATATATACCAATAGACATGGTTCGCATGTCTCAATCTTTTCAAAAACGACTGAGTCCAAAGATCCATCTACATGGAGCTTCTTCATGCGTTCTATACCAATATGACTCAAATTGCAGTGCCACAAGTATGTGGTACTATCATTACTATTTTATATCTTTTGGCACGAACATGTGTATCAATACGATCGAGATTCATTTTAGGTGCAAGACCATTGAAGGTATTATTCAAATAAACAGAGTAACCATTATTCTCCTTAAATGAATAACCGTTTTGCGGTAAACATAATCCAATCATATTCAACGCAAACACCAAATCTCGATGGTAGAGGGAGCATGCGATGCTTGATCACATCAACCTTGGAAACACTTCCAACACATATCGTCATCTCACCTTTAGCTAGTCTCCATTTATTCCGTAGCTTTTATTTCGAGTTACTAACACTTAGCAACCGAACCAGTATCTAATACCCTGGTGCTGCTAGGAGTACTAGTAAAGTACACATTCATATAACGTATATCCAATATACTTCTGTCGACCTTGCTGCCTTCTCATCTACCAAGTATCTAGGGTAGTACTGCTTTAGTGACCGTTCCTCTCATTACAGAAGCACTTAGTCTCGGGTTTGGGTTCAACCTTGGGATTCTTCACTAGAGCAGCAAACGACTTGCTGTTTCATGAAGTATCCCTTTTTCCCTTGCCCTTCTTAAACTAGTGGTTTTACTAACCCATCAACAATTGATGCTCCTTCTTGATTTCTACTCTCGCGGTGTCAAACATCGCGGATAGCTCAAGGATCATTATAATTGTCCTTGATATGTTATAGTTCATCACGAAGCTCTACTAGCTTGGTGGCAGTGACTATGGAGAACTATCACTATCTCATATGGGAGATTAACTCCCACTCGATTCAAGCGATTGTGGCACTCAGGCAATCTGAGCACACGCTCAACGATTGAGCTTTTCTCCCTTAGTTTGCAGGCTTAAGAAACTTGTCAGAGGTCTCATACCTCTTGACGTGGGCACTAGTCTGAAATCCCAATTTCAGTCTTCGGAACATCTCTCATGTTCTGCGACGTTTCAAAAAAACTTCTTTAGTGCCACAATTCTAAACCGCACTGAACTATGACGTAGTCATCAAAACGAGTATGTCAGATGTTTCGTAACATCTACAGAAGACGCTGAGGTTCAGCACACCGAGCGGTGCATTAAGGACATAAGCCTTCTGTGCAGTAATGAGGACAATCCTCAGTTTACGGACCCAGTCCGCATAATTGCTACTACCAACTTTCAACTAAATTTTCTCTAGGAACATATCTTAACCAGTAGAACTAAAGCGCAAGCTATGACATAATTTGCAAATACCTATTTGACTATGTTCATGATAATGAAGTTCATCTGATTATGAAATCCCACTCAGATAGACATCCCTCTAGTCATCTAAGTGAAACATGATCCGAGTTTAACTAGGCCGTGTCCGGTCATCACGTGAGACGGACTAGTCAAGATTGGTGAACATCTCCATGTTGATCGTATCTTCTATACGACTCATGCTCGACCTTTCGGTCCTCCGTGTTCCGAGGCCATGTCTGTACATGCTAGGCTCGTCAAGTCAACCTAAGTGTATTGCGTGTGTGCCGAGGCCATGTCTGTACATGCTAGGCTCGTCAACACCCGTTGTATTCGAACGTAAGAATCTATCACACCCGATCATCACGTGGTGCTTCGAAACGACGAACCTTCGCAACGGTGCACAGTTAGGGTGAACACTTTCTTGAAATTATTATAAGGGGTCATCCTACTTGCTACCGTCGTTCTAAGCAAATAAGATGCAAAAACATGATAAACATCACATGCAATCAAATAGTGACATGATATGGCCAATATCATTATGCTCCTTTGATCTCCATCTTCGGGGCACCATGATCATGTTTGTCACCGGCATGACACCATGATCTCCATCATCATGATCTCCATCATTGTGTCTTCATGAAGTCGTCACGCCAACAATTACTTCTACTTCTATGGCTAACTCGTTTAGCAACAAGTAAAGGAATTTACATGGCGTTATTCAATGACACGCAGGTCATGCAAAATAATAAAGACAACTCCTATGGCTCCTGCCGGTTGTCATACTCATCGACATGCAAGTCGTGATTCTTATTACAGGAATATGATCAATCTCATACATCACATATATCATTCATCACATCTTCTGGCCATATCATATCACATAGCACTTGCTGCAAAAACAAGTTAGACGTCCTCTAATTGTTGTTGCAAGTTTTTACGTGGTTTATAGGTTTCTAGCAAGAACGTTTCTTACCTACGTATGACCACAACGTGATTTGCCAATTTCTATTTACCCTTCATAAGGACCCTTTTCATCGAATCCGTTCCGACTAAAGTAGGAGAGACAGACACCCGCTAGCCACCTTATGCATCTAGTGCATGTCAGTCAGTGGAACCTGTCTCACGTAAGAGTACGTGTAAGGTCGGTCCGGGCCGCTTCATCCTACAATGCCGCCGAAACAAGAAAAGACTAGTAGCGGCAAGAAGAATTGGCAAACTCAACGCCCACAACTACTTTGTGTTCTACTCGTGCATAGTAACTACGCATAGACCTGGCCACTATTGGGAATCGTAGCATAATTTAAAATTTTCCTACGCTCACCAAGATGAATCTATGGAGTCTACTAGCAACGAGGGGAAAGGAGTGCATCTACATACCCTTGTAGATCGCGAGCGGAAGCGTTCCAATGAACGTGGATGACGGAGTCGTACTCGCCGTGATCCAAATCACCGATGACCGAGTGCCGAACGGACGGCACCTCCACGTTCAACACACGTACGGTGCAGCGACGTCTCCTCCTTCTTGATCCAGCAAGGGGAAAGGAGAGGTTGATGGAGATCCAACAGCACGACGGCGTGGTGGTGGATGTAGCGGGTCTCCGGCAGGGCTTCGCCGAGCTTCTGCGAGAGAGAGAGAGGTGTTGCAGGGGAGGAGGGAGGCGCCCAAGGCTTAGATGATGCTGCCCTCCCTTCCCCCCACTATATATAGGGCCACGGGAGAGGGGGGGCGCAGCCTTGCCCCTTCCTCTAAGGAAGGGTGCGGCCAGGGGGGAGTCCTTCCCCCCCAAGGCACCTCGGAGGTGCCTTCCCCTTTTAGGACTCTCCCCTTTTTCTTATCTCTTGCGCATGGGCCTCTTGGGCTGGTGCCCTTGGCCCATATAGGCCAAGGCGCACCCCTTACAGCCCATGTGGCCCCCCGGGGCTGGTGGACCCCCTTGGTGGACCCCCGGACCCGTTTCGGCACTCCCGGTACAATACCGATAAAGCGCGAAACTTTTCCGGCGACCAAAATAAGACTTTATATAAATCTTTACCTCCGGACCATTCCGGAACCTCTCGTGACGTCCGGGATCTCATCCGGGACTCCGAACAACTTTCGGGTTTCCGCATACATATATCTCTACAACCCTAGCGTCACCGGACCTTAAGTGTGTAGACCCTACAGGTTCGGGAGACATGCAGACATGACCGAGACGCCTCTCCGGTCAATAACCAACAGCGGGATCTGGATACCCATGTTGGCTCCCACATGCTCCACGATGATCTCATCGGATGAACCACGGTGTCGAGGATTCAATCAATCCGTATGCAATTCCCTTTGTCAAACGGTATGTTACTTGCCTGAGATTCGATCGTCGGTATCCCAATACCTTGTTCAATCTCGTTACCGGCAAGTCTCTTTACTCGTACCGCAATGCATGATCCCGTGACTAACGCCTTAGTCACATTGAGCTCATTATGATGATGCATTACCGAGTGGGCCCAGAGATACCTCTCCGTTTACACGGAGTGACAAATCCCAGTCTCGATCCGTGCCAACCCAACAGACACTTTCGGAGATACCCGTAATGCACCTTTATAGTCACCCAGTTATGTTGTGACGTTTGGCACACCCAAAGCACTCCTACGGTATCCGGGAGTTGCACGATCTCATGGTCTAAGGAAAAGATACTTGACATTGGAAAAGCTCTAGCAAACGAAACTACACGATCTTTTATGCTATGCTTAAGTTGGGTCTTGTCCATCACATCATTCTCCTAATGATTTGATCCCGTTATCAATGACATCCAATGTCCATAGTCAGGAAACCATGACTATCTGTTGATCAACGAGCTAGTCAACTAGAGGCTTACTAGGGACAGGTTGTGGTCTATGTATTCACACATGTATTACGATTTCCGGACAATACAATTATAGCATGAATAATAGACAATTACCATGAACAAAGAAATATAATAATAACCATTTATTATTGCCTCTAGGGCATATTTCCAACAGGGCAGCGCCAGAGGGAGGAGCAGCCAGGGAGATTTTCCCCTACCCGCCGGCCATGTAGCCTAGCTGGACATAGCATCGTCGAGGACCAGGCCAGATGGGACCAGTGGCGACGGCTCGCTGGAGGAACCCTAGTGCTGCAAGCAGGGGATCGAGGTAGAGGGAAAGGGGAGAGGAGATGCAAGCGGGCAGGGCAATGAATGCTTGCGTGTTTGTTTTTACTTGAGGGTCAGGTGTGACACGGGTGTCAGCAGTTGCATTTTGAGTGTAATATAGGCAGACAACAGAGTCATTTCACTATTCCCCTTCCCTTCAATTTTTAGTGAGGTTCTACCCGAAACACCCCCCTCCAAAGCGAAATTAGTTAAGCCTAAGCCCATAACTCAAAAATGACTTCTTTACATCTTTTATGGCTTATTTTGACAATATGCCCTGAAAAGGCGGAATCGAACTGGCCCTTAACCTGCAATTCAATTATGCGTGCAATGATGAATCACTCCTGCCTGCTATCTGTACATTTAGGCATCATCATACATGGCATAACCTAATACATGTGCATTCCATTGTAGAATATGGAATATGCAATGTTTATGTTAGTTCATACGTTGCACATGATGTTTAAATGCCCCTTAAATCTGGTCAGTCAAGTGATGGTCTTTAAGCCTCCTTCTTTGCTTCTTTTCTTGATATGTAAGATTTGCTCACACATCTGTTCAATTGCTTGTTTGCATCAGCCAGCCATACTAGGACTGTTTGCTTTGATTACTTGTTGTTCTTGACCTAACACTCTAACAGAGCTTGTCAATGATTTAAACACTAAGGGCTGCTGTAGTGGGGCCTTGTCTAACTCATAGGTGACATAAAGGTTTGGCTGTACACTACAGTAGGCTCTCCAAGAGTACCTGGAGATCCAGTTCGAAGGTATGCCTAGTTTTTACATAGTGCAGACATAGTAAATGCTCATTTCATTGTGTGCACGTGCAAGAGATGCGGCATGTTTCATTATGTGGTGTTGTTTTGTTATAATCTCATCATTTTGTGTTCACAGACTGGAAAGTATGCATATTTATCTTCCAAGGAGACGAGTAACTAGTTTGTGTCACCTTGCAGAGGGGGTGCAATGAAGATAAGATTGAGGATTTCCAAGTACAAGATGTTAGGAAGGAGCCTTGCAAGAGAAGTAGGAGCTGCGCTGAGCCTCTTCAACCTGTTAAGGTAAGTCACTGTATGCAACTCAACAGTTCAATTCCTTGTTTGTTTCAGGCATAGTTAATTTTCTCTTTTCAATTGCTTTATTTGTCCTCAGTTAATGAGATGCCCAAATAATCATGCATGATGTTCGGTACTTGTATCACTATTAGTTGACATAATTAAAGGCCTTACCATTTAATTACTCTGCCGAAGTGTGCCTGAAGCTTTGAAGTCTATTAACCAACTATTATTGCATGAGGCTCACAATCTAGTTTATACTACGCTAATGATTGCATAGTTTTGCCTGCTGTAGTATGTTTGTATGAAACCCTCTGCTGTTCATTATGCTCCCTAAGACTTTAATTGAGGCACAGAATGGCCAACTGCTTGCTTACTTATACGCAACGTGCTGTCTAAATTTGTAACTTGTCTGTGTTTTCGATTGGGCCCCAACATCATGCTCCTCTGGTGAGCTAAGAGGGATTTCTGTATGCAGGCTGCACAGACTATCTTTTTTATAATTTTTAAAATATCACCTGCTTATGCTTCATGACGTGTAACATTTTTTTAAAGTGACGTGTAACATTATTGTTAGTCCTGTTTTGCCATGTAGTACAAAATAGTGTCTTGTTCGCTTCACTGTTGTAACTATATTTTTGCCCTAGTCATGTGTACTTACAGAAACATTTCAGGATGAAGTGATATCAACACAAAGATCTGCGAGCAGTGCGGCATGGCCGTTACCGAATGATTATGGATTAGAATTGGAATGTGCTGATGTTCTCGAGCATCAACTAGAGGTGGCAAGACAACGTGTACATGATTGTCAACGTATAATCAACAAGTTGAGACTGGACATGCAGGTATTAGATGTAGGAGTCAAAAAAATGAAACAAGACACTGAGGTAACCACGAAGGAATTGGAGATTTTGCAGACTGAAATTTGTGCTATCTGAATCCGGCCAATCCTATTTTCTGAAGAGATTATAGTTCAAATGGAGTTAAGTTGATGCGCGTCCATGATGTATGAGCTCTATTTGCCCAGTGTATGTAATTTGCTGTTTGTGTATGCTATATTATCACCTGTGCCGAACCATAATGCCCAGTGGGTATAATCGGCTGTAATTTCTTTATTGTATAGTGTAGGATTATTCTACCTTTCTATGCCTTGATCTCTTTGTTGTATAGTATTGAGTAGGATAATTCTTTGAATATGCTATATCGTTCAAACGGGGCCAACTCGCCCGACCATGGCCCTTCACGGGTCGTCGGATCCATGGGCCTTCTACGTCTCGTAGGATCCATGGGCCTTCTACGTCTCGTAGGATCCATGGGCCTTCTACGTCTCGTAGGATCCATGGGCCTTGTACGTCTCGTAGGATCCATGGGCCTTCTACGTCTCGTAGGATCCATGGGCCTTCTACGTCTCGTAGGATCCATGGGCCGCCGACTCATTTATGGGTCTTGTACGGGCCTTTAATGGGCCGTAGACGGGCCTTTAATGGAAATCGTACGTTTTGTGGGCTGACCATAACGGGCCGTTAATAGGCCGTATTTGGTGATGCTATGAAAATGGCCCAACAGACTAACGGTCCACAAACGGGCCGACTGTAACGACGGGCTGAATTTGGCCCACAAGCAGAAAATGACAGTAACGGGCCGTAAGTAACCGAATGCTGCAAATGAGCCCAAGAATAAATGGGCCCTCAGAAGGCCGAAAGTTAACTTGGGCTGGAAACGGCCCAACGGAATAACGGGCCGTTAATGGGTATAAAGTGATACACTGTTCATTACGGGCCAGTTTCACCATGGGCCGTTAATGGGTGTAAAGTAATACACTGTTCATTACGGGCCAGTTTCAGCACGGGCCGCCAATGGGCCAAGAGTTACAAAGGGCCTCATATGGGCCGAAAGACGTCATGGGCTATACATGGGCCAGAAGTGAAAACGGGCTGGAATCATATTGGATGGCCCAGATGACGCTACTGGGCCTAATTCGGATAGGGCATAATGAGCCTTGGGTTAGCGGGCTGTAAATGGGCTATATGCGAACAGGCCGTTAACAGGCTTTCCATGGGCCAGCCCGCCAGCTTTTGACCAAGTCAAACGGACCGGCCTTTTCACAGGAATGGGCCACTGTTGGGCCGTGCCACGTGTCGACGTATCATAGGCGCCTCCTGTCCAGTGAGTGGATGACATCTGTCCCAACGATGAGCCGACACGTGTTTCCTCTAGCCAATGATGATTTTACACATGGAAAATCCCCATTGGTCGGGGCTGTTAACGGGTTATCGGATCCAAAACCCGACCCGATAGCTTAACGGCGTTCCGTTATGGTGGATGCCACGTGTCAGTCAACCTTGACGAAAGCACCTCTGTGACGCGCGATTTATCATCATGGAAGTGGACACTTCCGTGATGATAATTTTGGTAATGTCATGGAACACTTCTACGACAGCACAGGTATGACTATCTTGATTCTGTCATAAATTTGTCATGGATGTTACATGCATGACAAAAAACATGACCTACTGTGACAAACACGTATCATCACGGAAGTGTATTTTTTTGTAGTGCACCATTGAGTTGCGGTCTTTTTCATTGCAACTATGAATAGGAGATGAGATTTCTCTCATGAATAAGCGGCAAAGCCTGAGTGTTTTTGATCTTTTAGCTAATGTGATGAAGATGAATATGTGACTTTTTTTGTGATGAGTAGTTTTTTATGTGCTTGTCTTATGTCATTTATTTTTTAGTTGCCACAAAATAATGAGTAGTTGCATAGTTTTCAATACCAAATTTGTCACGACCGGATTTTTGGGATATAAATTCCCAGAAAAACGGCCTGTGTGCTCACCAGCCCCAGGATTACTGTTAGCTGATGAGGTACCAACTTGATACAAGAAATCCAAGCAAGGAACAAAATATGCAGTACAAGACCATTTAGGCCTGGGAGTACAACACTTGGTTTCTAATGGTTGAGGGCGGAAGCGGTTGGAAACATCTGCGTCTATGGGACTCCATTTCCCACAAGAACAGCTGACCAGGATAACTCCTATCTTCGCGAGGCTGCAAACGTCAACACGTGGGTTCCGAGGTTGTCACCGCGATGCATGCCTCCACGCAAGAAATCTGGCCAAGACAATAGCCAGGGACACGCCAGTGAGTACGTTTGAATGTACTCGCAAACATTAAGAACACGGGTATAATATATCAAACACGCTCCAGATTTAATAGATGATCATGCATCTGACACGAAATATACGAAAAATCATGATGCACACATATGGTTAAAATTATACCAAAATGAAATATTGGGTGCCAAACGAGTGTCTGAATGACTCCTCGAGCGGAAAATGCGGAATAATAATACAGGTGCCAAACGAGGGTCTGAATGACTCCTCGAGCGGAAAATGCAGAATAGTAATACTGGTGCCAAACGAGTGTCTGAATGACTCCTCGAGCGGAAAATGCAGAAATAATAATGCTGGTGCCAAACGAGTGTCTGAATGACTCCTTGAGCGGA